>NW_026462550.1:0-71418 GCF_021730395.1 Mercenaria mercenaria
CTAGTGACGATGGCGAAGAATTGGATTTAGTTTCATGTTTTAAAAATTTAAGTATAATGTTATCCAGTAGTGGGTCTTTTATGACCGCAACTAAAACGTTAGCAGGTAGAGCTCTAGAAGCTATGGGATCATTATTCTCCTTAACATAATATTTTGTTCATTCTACAAAAATCGATTTGTTTTCTATTCATCATATTTTCATTTAAAAATGTCTTTAAAATGGTGTATAATTTATGGAGATCATTTTAACGTAAAATCTATATTTACGTTAAAGTGACGTCAGCGCAAATATGACGTTGAGTTTCGAATAAAAATTTTGCTTCAATCTTGTCTCATGTAAAACCCAAACGATAGAATTTTAGAAAAAAACTAACATGATGATGAAAATTTTATTTTCTGTCGATTTATGGAATAAAATTATGGGGCCACCGAATTCATTTTCGCGTAAAATTACATTACGCTACCACTACCCCCAAATCACAACATAGCTTAGTTTACGTGTTTTTCTAATATATCTCTTTTCAAATCTTAGTATTTTACACTCTCATTTACCAGAGGCTCACTACAGACGTGAAACAAATTTTGGTACGTGAGAAAGCGGGTTTTCTTTTCAAAAGAGGTCTTTACAACTGTAAAACTGGCGACCGGTGCGAAATGGTTTCAATGCAGAAATTTTTACATACGCCAATGCGACAACTTTTGCGTAAAATACTGATCATGTTATTTTCTAAAATCGCTTTAAATATATTTCTTTATAATAATGATTGCATATGCAATTGTAGGCTATATATAGTTCGGAGTTTTCACACAAGTTTGAAACATAATTATTGTAAAATATTTCAAACTTTGTTATTTCTGACGTATGACCATTGACTTAGCCGCCCCGCCACGGGAGTAAAGGTTGTTTTAATCATGTTTTTCTTTCTAATATCCCTAAACACTCCCTAAGCACGCAAGCAAGCACGCAAGCACGCACGCACGCACATCCCATAAGATGACCATAAGATTAGTTCCCATTGTAAATTACCTACTCTACGCAAATGTTCATATATATTGACGACAGAATTGTGTTTTAAAGGTCAGAGTTTATTTTTCATTCTTTTGACATTTTATACTACAGGCGCTATTTAAAATAAATCAAAACTATTATAACTTCCGAAAACATATACGCGTTAGCGTATCCTGAATGTTGAAAATTGTTAAATTCTGAACTTTGACACCTAAGACGCTCATTAAAGTAAAAAGTGAAACCTTACACATATACACGTCCCCGTACAAATCCTAATTTCTCGCATTCTTGAGTCACACATATAGATAATGGCAACATAGAATTACACACGTTTAACAATCAACCGCTGTTGAATTACAGAGAGTCTCAGTCATAACCGCTATTTTCTTTCTTTCTTTTTCCCCACCCGCTGTGCTCAATAAAAGGAGAGCAGATCTATGAATCGTGAGTTCGATCCCCGGGTAGGGCATGACGACTTGATAGGAGGCACGTGTCCGAAATCATTCGTCCTCCAACTCTGATTTATGTGGTGAAGTTGGAAGTTACTTGTTAAGCATACAGAATCCAGGAACACTGGCTGGGTTAACTTCCCGCCGTAACATAGAAAACAGCGCTAAACCCAAAACAAACATTTTTTTTTTTAATTTCGTGGAATATTTAACAGTTTTAGCAGAATGTTTACTCATATCTGTTGTGTTTGATTGGTTTCTACTGTTAGGAAAAAGATTTACATATGGAATATGTTTTTATTACGTGCCTATGAATACAAGGATATCCTTCTTTACACACTTAACTGGAGAGCTAAAACCTCTTAGCAAAGGACGGTGTTTCTCTAGCTAAGCCAAGTTATTAAATAATTTAACCTTTTCAGAGCAACAGCCTCCGTAAAACAAATGAGCCACGCCATGAGAAAACCAACATAGTGCATTTGCGACCAGCATGGATCCAGACAGGATACATGCTGTTCGCTATAGGTCTCTCTAATTGCAATAGGCTTTGAAAGCGAATAGCATGGATCCTGACCAGACTGCGCGGATGCACAGGCTGGCTGTATCCATACTGGTCGCAAATGCACTATGTTGGTTTTCTTATGGTGCGGCTCAAATATACTCTGTTTCCCCCTCTGGTATTCACAGAGGATGCACCTTATTTGAAATCGGGGTGTCCGACTACTCTCCAAACAATCGAAATATTTCCCATACGTAAAATTTGTAGTAAAGTTAAATAAAGTTTATTCAAAGATGATCACGGATATTTATTTATTTATGCTATTACATGCATAAAATTTCATTTTTATGTATCCAGTTTTACGCTTAGATAATACGTCACGGAAATAGCGGCCTGTGATGGAATTCTCTACAGGTAGTAATTGTTAAAATTAAAAGGTTGAGATAATTCAAATAAAAGGTTTTAAATACATCTGTCGTTTTCTTATTTATTTTTGTAAATTTGCATCGATACAGGACAGTTCATGTATTACCATTAACATGCGAAATAAATCATTTTAATCTTAATGTTGAATGAAATCATTGTACATTTGTAAAGAACTCAAAATGTGTTTGTCTTTATCACAAGACATAAGAAAATCCATTGAATTACACATTTTTTAGTTTGGACAGTGGTAGAGTAATGTAATTCAGGGCAGCAATAAAGCGGTGTCAATTTTGTCGCATTTTCTTAAATTAAATATAATCTAAATATTAAAATCAGAGTTCTACACTGAAATGATTTCGCCTAATACTCCTTTAAATGTTATTTAGCGCAGATAAAACTATTTGAGTCGACCCCTGATAATTTTATCTAAGGTTAATCTGAGATGACCCCTGCTGGAAGATTCTTTGTCTATCAGTCGCCATCTTTCTGTGGACACGTGCGGGTCAAGAAATTATTTATTATCAAATTGCAACCGATTAACAATTTTGAATGGTAAATAATTTTGCTGTAATTGCTAATCTAGTCAATTTAGAAGGATTATAATTGTCCTATTTAGTTATCGTCATTTGGAAAAATAAATGACATTTTCACATATGTTAGCTTTTGTATTTCTTGTAGAATAGTTGCAAAACAAATGAACTCACACCCTAAATGATACACACCAATTTAGAACGTTTTGAACAGAGGTATGTGAATTGGAAGGGAAGATTCAAAGAGTATTTTGATTTAATTGTTTAAGACAAATTAAATAGTAGATTTTTGGAAGAAAAGAGGAGATACTGGAAAAAATACTCAATTGTGCTATCTTGTGATTTGGGGGTACATCATTTTGGTATGATGTCAGTTTGTGCCAAGTTATTAGAATATCCATCCATGCAAAATAAAGTAGATGACTAGAAAGAAATGAAATATCATCTTTTAGTTCATAAGTTTGACCTTGAACTCAACACATCGTGTCAATATTTGGGAAAACTGCTCCAAGTATTTTCAAAATCTATTGACCAAGTGCAGAGTCAAGAAATTACACCGTTAACTTTTGACCTCTACATGTGAACTTGACAGTGGAGATAAGGATCAGATTCGTTATATTGATATAGAGGATATTTGTTTGTTTCAGTGAAATATCAATTTTATTTCACAAGTGAGCATCAAAAACTGATATTTTCACGAGTGGCGTAGCCACGAGTGAAAATGACTTTTTTGATGCTCACGAGTGAAATAAAATTGATATTTCACTGACAAAAACAAATTTTCTTTTTAATTTATGTGTAAAACTCTACTTTTGTTGCGTAATTTATAAAATTTATAAAATGTCGAAAATCGCGGGAAATATCAACAGAAAGCATAACACAAATGACGTCATTTTAACGACGTCATCGTCATTATAGTCCCCGGTATTCATAACGCTCGTTAATACATATGTTACTATATATAGTAACAAAAATGAATGTGTTTTCAGTAGGTTATTGCTTTCACGCACTGATTATCACTTATCGGCCCGGGCCGAAAACTCATAATCATAATCCGCCCGGTGAACACGTGCGCGTGAAACCAATAACTACATAAAACGTCATCATAGACGTCATAATGGTCTGTCACAGGTCTTCACGTTAAACCGTTATTTATCGCAGATCTGTTAGATCTAAGTACTATGCTTTGCTTAAAATTAGTAATAAAACAGGACATGCACATATTTACTTTGGAGCCAGAGTTCCGAATTTCAACAGTGTTCGAGTATGCGTTGTAAAACAGCATGATTCGCACCAATTTCGACGAAGTTGCGAGTTTCTTCTCAGTGAAAATTTATGACTGCTTTTCACTAACATAGACCTTGATATCTTGGTTCTAGCTATTGTTAATAAAATTGCAGTTTTTCTTTCATGAACTGGCTCAAATTATGTGTTGTTCCATATTTTTAGAATGGCGAACCATTGATGAGTTTGATTGATAGTAGATCTATCATACATTATGAATTTACTCAGCTTCTGACCGACAAGAAATTCTGCAGATCTAGATCTACTTTGTCTAAATGTGCAAGAATAAGTTTACTGTAGTACACTCACTTATGACCCCAAATTGCTTAATTGCTTCCGGCTACGAATAAACACAAATTTTGAGACAAAAGTACCCCAAACTATTTAGCCATTGAAATCTAACGACAGGAGTTGTAATTCTACCCCCCCCCCCCCCCCCCCCCACCCCCACACACACTTGAGTAGTGCAACAAATCATATGTATTAAAGACATTAATACACGCAAGAGCCTGGCCGGGAGGTGATAATCGGCCCGAAATTCATAATGGCCCTCGGGCTAAAGCCCTCGGGCCATTATTCATTTTCCGGGCCGATTATCACCTCCCGGCCCGGCTCTCGTGTATTAACCTCTAAGTATACAATTTCACTTCAATTGCAACGGAGGACCGGAACTAATTCGGCAAATACAGTGAAAAATAAAAATGATAATCTACTGTTTCAAACTGTGGATTATCACTTTTATTTCACTGGGAAAACTCTATAATTCACTGGAAAACATAAAATAAATATGTTTATTGAACTTATGCTAAAATAACTCTTGGTCAGGAAGCACAGATAAGAAGAGAGTATTTTGAAAATACTTTCAGTGGAAATCTAGCATGCAGATAAACAGATATAGGTGTAAATGAACATACATTAACTTTCAAACAAGCCCATTATTGACTAAAAATAAAATTAACCCCATTTAAATCTATACTGACGAGTAACTTTGATTGTACATACCGTAAGCATCCGTTTTTCATTCATCTGAAAAAAAGTTATATACACTGTTAGATTCAAACTTTATAATCACATGTCTGATTCTGTGTACATGATTACGATGATTATGTCTAAATGACATAAACATGTAAATAAGATTAGACCAAGAAAAGGCAAACAGAATAGTTACTTACAAACACCTGCTGGTTCGCTACTTACTGGAGTATTAGGAATATCAAGCTGACATAATTTGAAATGCTAATTCTATTTACACTAAAACCTACTCTATTACATGGAAATATACACAGAATATAATTGTCATTGTGCTTTTTTTTGTACGATCCTATTCTTAATAAATTTTTATTTGTAATATTGAAAAAATATGTTTTTGATCAGCTGCCAGAGCTGGTATTTACGTATTTGTACAAAAGTAAAACTTCGCATTTGCTCCCTGTGTTAAAATACTGTAGACAATTTATAGTTTTATTACCTAAAGCATTGCTAGGATTTAAATGTTTTTTTCTTAAAATTGAGTGGAACACGTCTAGATTTGCCCTTACAGTATTTTTTTCTTATTGTAAATTTAGAAATTTTCACGAAGAATCTATTTTCGGATTATTCAGTATCTTTCTGTATGTGCGGAAATAAATTCTCGCTGTTATTATTATTATTCATAGTCAAAGTTGAATATACATTGCAAATATTTTACTCTTATTCTAATTTTGAAAACAGAAAATGTTTTCAATCGAACCTACAAATCAAGCTGCTTTGGTAAAGGGGACTGTCTGTCGTGGAATATGAATGCTATATCTTGATGCATTTATCGTTTGACACGCTATATTTAAACGTACTGTAAACATGACTTTGCTTAATACAGTCCCTGGCTCGTAGATTTTTCTACGTCCGCGCTTCCTCGCGATTGGACCCTAGCGCGGGCAATTTCCTGAGCCGCGGGGATGCGCGTTTTTTATACATCCCCGAAATACATTTTACAGGTTCCGACGCGACAAAATGCAATAATTATAAGTTATTAGCTTTGTATCGGGAAATATGCACGAGTTCTCAGCGGAAATATTGCGCGACTTTAGGAGAGCAATATTCCTCCGCTGAAGAACGAGTGCATATTTCCCGATGCAAAGATAATAATCTTTTTATTACATACACATCTACACGTATACATATAATGTAAGTATCATAAATTTGTTCAATAGCCTGAATAGGATTGACAATACTAAACTAAATAGATAAAAATAGTGCAAGAACAGACAATGAATTACGTCACGCACCCGATATGAAATTCAGGCGTCAGTATATGGAAAAATATTGACGTTTCCGGTACCAGTGTAACTTGACGGGGAATAGAAACGTGTTTGTAATAAGATCGATTGCGGTTAGCCGCGATGACAGGTCGCGGCGCATCGCTATGGAGTGTCGTTGGTTCGCATTGATTTGCAAAATTTGGACCTCCCGATTCACAGGTAAATGCCGTGGCCCGTTGTACTGTATTTGTTTTCTATATTAAATGTATTATGTAGAATTAAGACTTTTCACACTATGCTGTGGAGGAAGAATGAAGAATGTAAACAGTATTACACATTTTTAAAGCATTGATTTCTTTTAACTATCCGTTTGTGTCATCAATGCACGAAATGATACATTGCCTTTAAAACATTTGCATTATGAAAGAATCATTAAGTCAATGAACTCATATAATTTATCTTCTATCGTTATCTACTTAACTTAAACATACTATTTTGCTTTTAGGTAATATCGCAACAATATAAACATAAACCATTTTATTGATTTTTGAGCACATTATGTTTATGGAAGAGGTGCGAAAAATACATTGCACTTCGTAAATTTTCTTTCTTTCATCAACATATTGTGGTTAATAAATGACTATTTAAAATCAATGATGCCGATTTGTACTCAAAAATGACATGTGAAATTTTATGTGAAATGTTTTATGTGGGTTATGTTTCTGTTTGAATAAATGTCAATCAATTTTCTGTTAAAAATGTATATGTTAGCTAGAGATGGAATTATCCTGTCTCTGTTTACTCGTGTGTACTTCCAGGAAAATGTGTAAATGTGTTTAAATTATTACGCGACATACTCGCCATGCTTTTTTCCCCTGAAAAACATCAACAAACTGCTATCATGTGATTAAACATTAAACCTAGTTATAGCGTCTTTGTTTACTAATGTTTACTTCCAAAAAAAATCTGAGTGTATTTAAAGTATGGGACGACGTTCTCACAATCATCTTTTTTTCTGAAACGCATAAACAGACCCTCATTTTGTGATTACACAATGTCTAGTATTAGAATCATACTGTCCGTGTTTACACATGTTTCTTTCTAAGAAAATATGTATCAATGCTTAACTTATGATCATCGTACTCGCCATGTACTCTTTTCTTGAGAGTCGTAACATTCTGCCATTTCGTGATATTATACGTTCAATCTAACGATGTGTGTTTTATGTATGGAACGACATATTCGCCATGTTTTCTTCTGATACACAATAATATACCGCCATTTTATGATTACACGTTAAGTCTAGTGAAAGGATAATACCGTCTTTGTTTACTCATTGTGTTTAAATTATGGAACGACGTACCCGCCAAATTTTTGTTTTTATTTCTTTTTTTTTCGAAACACATACTGCCATTTGTAATAACACATTAAGTTTAGTGATAAAAACATACTGTCCTTGTCAACCCATGTTTACTTTGGAGAAATGTGTAACTGTGTTTAAGTTATCGAACGATGTACCCACCATGTTTGTTGTTGGTGTTGTTATTGTTGTTTTTTTTTATGAAACACATCAACATATCGCCATTTTGTGATTATTTTGGAACGACGTACACGCCATTTGATTTTTTTCTCGAAACACATAACATACTGCCATTTTGAAATTATACGTTAGTTCTTGTGAATGAATCATACAGTCCTTGCTTAATTTTGTTCATTTCCGAGTTAATGTGTATCTGTGTTCAAATTAGGTAATGACATTTGTTTGATTGTTTTGTTTGGTTTGGGTTTAACGCCGTTTTTCAACAGTATTTCAGTCATGTAACGGCGGGCAGTTAACGTAAGCGGTGTTCCTAGATTCTGAACCAGTTAAAACCTGTTCTCCGCAAGTAACTGCCAACTTCCCTACATGAATCAGAGGTGGAGGACTAATGATTTCAGACACAATGTTGTTTATCAAATAGTCACGGAGAATATACGCCCCGCCTGAGGATCGAACTCACGACCCTGAGATCCGTAGACCAACGCTCTACTCTAGCTAAGCGGGCGGGCCAAGTAATGACGTACTCGCCGTGCTACTTGCCATGCTTTTTTCTCTCGAAAGTCATAGTATTCTGCCTTTTTGTGAATATTCTTTAAGCCCAGTGATAGAATCATACTGACTTGTTTACTCATATTTACTTCGAAGAAAAACGTGTAGCTGTGTTTAAATTATGGAACGACATTCTCGTCATGTTTTTTTTTCTCTTTAAACACATAATATAATGTCATTTTGTGATTATACGTTTAATATAGTGATAGAATCAAACTGTCTTTGTTTACACATGTTTCCAAGAAAATGTGTGATATATGTGTTTAAATAATGGGATGACGTACTTGCCTTTTTTTTCGTAATACTTAACATACTGCAATTTGTGATTATACGTTAATCATAGTGATAGAATTATACTTTGTCTGATTACTCGTGTTTACTTCCAAGAAACTGTGTTTATATCATTGAACTACGTACTCGCTATGTTTTTTCTCGAAGGTCATAACATATTTCTGGCATTTTGTGATCATACGTTAAGTCTAATGACTGAAATATACTGTCTTGGATTACTCATTTACTTACATCATTTCACTGATCATTGTAAATGGCATATCTGGTGTCACTTGACAGTTTATTTTTACTCTTACCCTGCTAAATTTCTGTAATGGACTTGTCCATCTTTCAATATGGACAGTACCATTAACTGTTAAAATGGGTGTTCAGCTAAAAGATACCGACTCAATGGCGGACAATGCAGATCATAATCTGACTGCAAGGATATGCAGGCTGATCATGATCTACACTTGTGACAAAGGCAGAATAAGACGAAATAGAAATCAGAATACACTGAATAAAGAGTGTTGTGTATTCACATATAATTAAGAACAAGTACTTATAGATATGTACATTAGATTAATTGCTACTGCATATGTAAACATCAAAATGTTACTTATGCAATGTTTGATTCAAATCTTGCCCATTTGTATATGTCATATATGTAAATATTATCCACTTTAAAATACCCAGTATTATGACGTTCGGAAATGTAACAATTAATCTGACAACTAAGAATATTTAACTATGCTCTTCTAGCGAAATAAGTCCTTTGACAAGTCGTATACTCATTTAACTTTTCGGGAAGTGTTATGTTTTTATTCACTTGTTTCAAATTTTTTTTTTCAATATTATTAGTTTTCTTTGCATTTATTAGTATGGTATCTAAAACTGTCAATGACTTTTGTCCGAACTCTCAATCCTTCACTAGTTAACAATGATAAAACTTTATCAATTTTTCTCATTTCTTTTCTTCTTCTCTATGGTGCTCACACACTTTATCATCTCCCAACACAGATTTGCTATAATTTTTTTGCTCACTAATATGTTCTTACGCACCACACTGAAGGCTCTCATAAATGCAATGTATCAGCCGCATGACATTCACATTTGAACGTGTTCTAGAATCTAACAGAGCCTTCGTGTACCAGCTCTTCTCCATGCGACTCGTACTTTACATTCTTGTTGAATTTTCCTTGACTCTTCTTTTTGCAATATCAGGTGACGTTCACCAAAAATCCAGGACCAGAATCAGTTTCTTCAGAAAACATGTCAACAACAATGTATGTACTCTGATCTTCAATTACTTTAGTGGTCTAAGCATTATGCACCTTAACATCCAAAGTCTGAAACCCAAACTAGATATCCTTACAGTTGAATTTCATCATGGTCCTTGCAGAAACATGGCTAGGCCATGATGTGATAAAGGAAATGTTCTTATTCTTGGCTTTAGTCAACTTGTTCGATGCGATTGTAATGACAGCCCAGATGGCGGTGTGACGATTTAGGTACATCAGAACATTAACTTTATTCATCGCCAAGACTTATCTGTTAATGGTTTCGAAGCCATATGGATTGAGTTGCGCGTAAATAATCGCAAACTTCTTTAAGGCGGTATAAACAGACTTCCTTGTGCTAATAACAACTTTTTGCAGCTTCTTGAACATAGTATTGATCAGACTTTTAATGAGCCTTATGGTGATAATTTGATCAACGGCGACTTTAAGACTGACTTTCTTTCAAATCCATAAAGCGGTTGAAGAGATTTGTGTCATCATATAATGCACATCAATTTTTAAATACTCCGACTCGCTTCACAAAACAATCTTCTTCCCTCAAAGACTTGTTTTATTTTTATTAAAACATCCCGATAATGTTATTTATAGTTTTGTTGCCTATACTTTTGTTCCAGACGTAATTCGTTTCCACTACCCAGTCGTCTTTGTCCTCAAATTCAAAAACCGTAACAGTCTTGTATAAACGCCGAATTTGGAAATACGACCTTTGTAATTCTAATGATTTTAGCAAAAACTGGAAACATGTGACTGGAATGTTTTAAACAATAATGACCTAAAATCAACAGCTGTCATCATTACAGATATAATTACTTCTGCAGCATCGAAATCAATTCCAAACAAAATAATGACTTTTAGACAAAATGATATACCTTGGATGAATGGCTCATTTAGAAAATTAATACGAAAACGCAACAGAATCCATAAAACAGCGACAACCTCCAATGATCGTGTTACTTGGGCTTATTTTAGGAAAATAAGAAATGAGGTCACAAATCGAAATCTGACTACCTTTCAAATCTTATCTATAAGTTGAACTCTAAAAATACAGCAGCTAAAGAATGGTTCAAACTGGCTAAACACTAAACAGGTAACCAAAACAGATTCCTCGAAATGTATCCCGACCTTAGTAACTGGCAATATTCAAGCTTCAAGCGATGTGGACAAAGCAATCTTTTCAAATCAATATTTCTGATCTCAGTATTCCATAGACGACCCCGGAAAGGCATGTGGTCTAGATACGGCCAGCCCCTGTCTTATTCGGGAGGGATCCAGCGTTCTTGTTAAACATTTGTCCATCTACATCAACAAAGCCCTTCAGCAATCTTTCTTTCCTTCTTGGAAACTCGCTAATGTCACGCCAATATACAAGAAGTCCGGCCTATACAAACCGTCTAATTATCGTCCTGTCTCGCTCGTACTAGTAAGCTGCGTAGGCAAACTTATTGAACGCTGTTTTGACAAGCAAGTCTTTAATTTCATTGTCGCTAACAAACTCCTAACCCCGCATCAGTCTGGTTTCATAAAAGGTGACTCAAAGATTAATCAGATGACCTTTTACAATGAAATATATCAAGCACTGGATAAAGGCAAAAGTGCGAGCGGTGTTTTGTGATATATCAAAAGCCTTCGATAGAGTCTGGCATCGGGGCCTCCTTCACAAACTTTCTTCTTTTGAACTCCACGGAAAGCTCCTAGAGTGGTTCTCGTCATACCTTTCGGACCGTCGGCAACGAGCAGCTATTTCAAATACTTCTACGTTCTGGCGAGACATTTCCGCTGGCGTTCCTTAAGGTTCAATTCTTGGACCTCTTTTGTTTTTCATCTATATAAACGATATTGTAAATGATCTCCAGGCCAACATCTGGCTTTTTGCCAATGCTATTACTTTTTACACAACTGTTGACTCCATGGATGCATCCACTGTTTTCCTTAGTTCTGATCTTGGTAAAATAACAAACTGGTCAAGATCTTGGCTGGCCCAAAAACTGAAATGTTCTCTTCTCTAGGAAGAGAGATTCCCCCAACCTCTAACAATAGAAGACGTCCCTATTTCTCCTGTTAAAACTTACAAACATCTTGGTACATTGTATTTCATTTTCCGCGAACGCTAAGTGGAAGGAGCATATATCATCGTCTGTAAATAAAGCCTGACAGAGGTTATGCATAATGCGATCGCTGATATTTTTCTTGTCACGTTCCAGTCGGGAAAGAATGTAGTTTTCTTTCTTTAGACCTCCTTTTGAGTATGGAGATGTTATATGGGACATTTGTTCTGTTGAATTAAAAATGCTATAGATGCTGTTCAAAAGGAGGCTGCGAGGATCGTTACTGGTGCAGCCAAATTATGCAATATACATGCTGTCAGAACTTCGGTGGGAGACGCTTCCAATAAGGCGTAAGAAAAGCAGGCTCATTCTACTCTACCAAATGGCAAACGGTCTTACCCCTCATGATCTCAGCAGTTTGATTCCTAAAAACAACTAATTTTTAAAAATCGATATCCTTTAAGAAATTCCGATAACATCCTACGATACCATCCAGAACGCAACTTTAAACCTCTTCCTTTTTGCCAGCAACTATTCGCGACTGGAATTCTCTCACATCTGACGTTCGAAATTGTTACACTTTTCACACGTTCAAAACCAAAGTTACAAAACAACAAACAAAGTATCCCGCCCTTTTTAACGTAGGAACACATAAAAACCAGATAATAAAGTGTTTGAGGTTTCAACCTTCGCCTTCCCCTTCAACGTCTCTTGCGAAGTTAACGCACCAAGTTGAAGTTCGATTAAAATTCCTTGAGATTTCAAACTTTAGACTGAACCGTACTTCTTTTAATCCGCCCATTCAATTTACGTAATTATGATCGTTTATTTCGTGCATTTTGATATCAATTGTCCGAAAGCCCAGGACTTCTACAAGAGGTTTTAAAAAAGAAAATGATATAAAAACATTTCAATTAATATAATCATCGCATGGACATTAGTGCAATTACGTTAAAAAAAAGAGCGCCGCAAAGCGGGGCAATATACACCCGAAGGGTTACATCAGAGGATGGGAGCAAAAGTTAAAGAACTTGACTGTTGAAGCCTAAAGGACAAGAACAACAAAAAGAAGAAATTCCAAAAAAAAAAAGATGTCTAAGTCCAAGAAATAATTCTTACTAGGTAAAGTTATGTCAAAATACACCTACAAATTGGATGTACCATCCATCTTGTACCGCAGAAAAGTGGTCTCAGTTTTTCCCTACTGCCAATAATAAAAAGTTTCAAAATAAGCTACTAATAGGCTATTTATAGTAACAAAAAAGGGAAGTAATTCAAAACAAATTATAGTAAGAGAACAAAAAGGTATTTTGCCAAATAAAAACAAGAGCACTGCAATGCAGAGCATTATACACAAAGCAACGTCATATATGACCTTTGACCCCTAAGTGTGAACTTGACCTTGAAGCGTGTCATCCGAAACAAGCACTCCGCACGTCATCTCAGTGTGATGAAAAGTTGTGCCAAGTTTCTTTGAAATCCTTCAAGCAGTTCAAGAGTTACAGAGCGGACACGAAACACACTCATATGAACTTTGACCTCTAAGAGTGACATTGACCTTGAAATGAGACATCCAAAACATGCGCTCTGCACGTTGTCTTGGTGTGGTGAACATTTGTGTCACGTTTCTTTGAAATCCCTCAAGGGATTATAGAGTTACAGAGCGGGCACGAAATTGCTAACGGACGGACAGTCGGACGGACAGACAGACGGACACCGGGACCATAACATAATACGTCCCTTCAGGCGTATAAAAACGAAACAATGTGAACAATGTGAAAACTCGTTGGTGTTGCTCCGAACATTTAGGTTTTAAATAAAATGATGTCAGTATAAAATGCACGATTGTAAATCATACACGAGAGGAAATAAAAATGATAATCATATCAACGTATTCTGTTGTTGATAGTGTTCTTGAAAGATAATACAGTTAATATTTTTAAACCAAAACATGAGACACCAGCTATTACAAATGCATGTCTCGATATACTCTGAAGTTAAGTTAAAGAAAGCAAACACAAAAGGCATGACCATAAAATATAAAGGACATATTCCTCCGTCATGCTGTTGACTAGTATTTCATATTTTTCTTAAAGTGTTTTTTTACTTTGAATTGGTACTTTGTACATCGAATTCGTTTTACTTGTAGAGTCTCATAAACAATGTACCTGGTGAAAATCTAACCTTTTAAAAGATCTGTTGATAACATGAGCAAATATACACAATTTATGAATACATTTAACAAGCGATTTGAAACAAATGTAAGATACTCCCGTGATCATAGACCGATTTTCTTTGTAAAATATAAGAATAAAAGTGGGGATTGACCCACAATGCCCCTATGCCAGGCTCTGCGTCCGTGCATGCAAAGAATGGAGTTATCCCATACGGCTAACAGGAAACTTCTCGCATCATGATATCATAGATCTGAAATTGTCTGATACTTCAGAAGAATTTTCCGTCCTACTAGTACCATTTTATGTTTATGATTAAAACGCAATTGTCGTATTAAGTGTCCGACAGAAACGGATTGATTATATTTGGAAGTGAAAATAAAATGTTCCACCAAATGATAATCGCCCGTTATTATTCATTTTCAAGTAAAATGACTGTCATGCCATGTGCCTCCATCCAGATTTCAGTCTTTGATGCCGAGAATGTAGACAGAGTAGATGCAAAAAGACTGACGTTTTGACTTTCGTGATATTACATCTTCGGACGTTCAAAACTTCACTTTTTACGACAAAAAGGCCCAGCTGGTATAATTAGTCAAGTAAAAATACGAATTTAGGGGAAAAAATTTGCACAGAAATGATTTTTGGCATGTGTGATCTATAACATATCAGGAATGACATATCAAAAATATACCGAAATCTAATGATGCAAATATCCTATTTTGGGGTAAAATGTTGAAAAAATGAAACGAAAGTGCGAATTTTTGGAATTCCATTATAGCTTCATATATACTTATCTAAACATGTCAAAACTTTAAAGAATATAAGCAGAGTCTATTACCAGTCATCGAAAGTTATATTTGAAACAATATATATCCAATATGGCTGCCAAATCCAATATGGCCGCCATAACTTAAGGGAATTTCTGGAATTGATTTATAGTATGATTTTTACTGCATCTGAGTCTGTCAAACATTCATATGATAACAGAAAAGTAAAACAACATTCATTGCACATAATTCCTACAGCATTTTAACCCAATATTACATCATATATCCAATATGACTGCCTTATTTCCAATATGGCCGCCTAAAACATGATAACCAACAATTTTAGCATTATCTTTATGAAATGGGTTACAAGTACCCTTATAGAAACAAAGGTAGCGGCTAGCAAGCCAAGCTGCTACCTAGTCACTTCTATTTTTGGTAGCAAGAACTAGTAGCAGGAAAGAAGCAGGTGGTAGCGAGTATCTGCTATGTACCTGCTATGTACTCACTACTAGTAGAGACCCCCATCCCCCCTCCCACACATACACTTTCGGTATCAGGAACCGGCTAGCACAGTCATAAGGTAGCGACACAACGATTTTGGTGGCACATTAATTAAGTCTAATAGTCTTAATATGACAGCAGCTACCTGCTACCAAAGCAATAAAGTAGCACTCAATATGATGTCATTGTGTAGGCCCCCTAACATTTATCATGATATCACAATGTCTTTAGGTGGAAATTAAATGTTCAGTATTTCGGACATGTGATGTAGTTGCCCGATTCAAATGTATAAAATGTTATCTATTCTGATTTACTCAAGAGGGTGATTTTTTATTTTCACGCAGGTAAGAGTCTCTCTGATTGTTAGTTTTTTTATAAGAATGTCAGAAAGTCAAAAAACATTGTCCAAGTTGAATTCAAGATGGCGCTGCTATGTTGTTTCATCCAGATATTTCAGGAGCCGATGTATTTCCAAATCCGTAAAATATAAATTTAGTTATTTTTTTGCTTCATAATTCAATTTTACAAAACAAGAGATGAGGGCATATGTTGTTCTAGTTAGGTTGAGTGATTTACATGGTAAATAGAAAACAAAAACTGTCTTTCGATACAAATGTTATCAGGTCTCGGCAGCGGCATATCAGCCTCGACCTGATAACATTAATATCAAATGACAGTTGCCTGTTATTTTTATCATCGATACTTACCATTTGATATATCAATACAAACTTTCTATCAATGACAGCTCTATGAAATAAAATCTTGATCTAGTCAATATTATGTCTCCAAATATACAAATGGTTTATATTTTGTTAATTTTCACTTCTGTTGATTTTTGGTCTGTATTTTGAGTCAGTCTTTTGAACTTCTACATTTATATAGCTCACCAATATCTCGGTGTGATCAGGTGAGCTTTTGAGACTACATTCGTCCGTAATCTGTCAGCCTGTCATCTGATCATAGGCATAGACGATTTCCTTGTGGACACTCTAGAGGCCATATTTGATTTGCAATCTTCATGAGTCTTAGTCATGATATCTCGGTCAACCTTTTCAGTTTTGAACACTGTGGGGGTAGTACATTAATTGGTTTTGTTTACTATGTTTACCCTGGGTGGATTAGATAATATCCACGAAATATTCTACAATAATCTCAAAGGTAGCAGTTCGGTAGCGTGAAAGGGTAGCAAATAGGTAGCGGCTACCACTATAGCAAGAAAACTAATATGCATACAAAACACTACCAACAGAAGCTAAGTAGCAGGAAAATGTAGCAGCTAGCCGCTACTATAAAAGCAGGTAACAAGTAGCAGCAATTGACGTAGCAGGAAAAAGTAGCAGCTAGCCCCTACAAGTAGCAGGAAAACTAATTTGCATACGAAACACCACCAATAGCAGCTAGCGGCTACTGGTAGCAGTGTGGTAGCAGCTACTTAACTGCTAGATCTACCTAGCTGTTATTGGTAAAGTCCTGATTTCTGAGCTTTTATTTTTTGTAGATGTAGTGAACTTGAGATTGTCAAGTCCTCTGCATGTGAACTACATTCAAAACCTACTTTTCTGCAACTACATGCTAATGTTTTACACCTCGTTACCTGGGCCCAGTTGTTTGAATCTTTAACGGGCGATTAAGCTAATGGTTGATTAACAGTTAGGGTTATATTTCAACATTTTAGAAGACTTTGTAAATCAAAGTTATAGAATCAGCGTGAAGTTGGCAGTACAGCAGTAGCAGCAGTAGGAGCAGTTAACTGCTGCTACTGCCAGCAGTTACAGCAGTTAACTGCTCCTACTGCCAGCAGTTACAGCAGTTGACTGCTGCTACTGCCAGCAGTTACAACAGTTAACTGTTCATACTGCCAGCAGTTACAGCAGTTTATTGCGTATCGCACTTAACTTCCAGCAGTGACAGCAATTCATCGTGTGTGTTAATTAATGAGGCGGGAAAAAGTGCCGAGTCGGGATTCGAACACTCCTCAGCCCGTTACAGATGTTATCTCCAGCAGGTAAATGATGTTTCTACGACATGCTTTATCATTTCTTTGTGTATGTCACTGCCAGCAGTTACATATTGTCACTTACTACAGTTTCAGCTGTTTTCTATATGATATTGACAGCTGTTAAAATATACGAGTTTTTGAGTTTTCTGTATTTCCTATAAACATTATATTATATAATGATAGCAGTTAAATGACGATATCTAGTATCAGTGTCAGATAGAAGTTACTGTCCATAGTTAAAAGTTGTTTCTGCGATTACTTTCATCAGTTTCATGTATATGTTCCTACAGGTAGTTAAATGATGTTTTAAGAGCAGCATATGCAACCATCAGCAATAAAACAGTATTACTAAGAGCAGTTTCGTCATTTTTCTTACTATTTTACTGTCAGCAGTTAAATAGCTTATAAGAACGTTTACCAATCTCCTATATATGTAACTGCCAGCATTTAAATATGACTAAGAACAGTTTATCAGTATGGTTTATTTGAACAGTTGATCAGGTTTTTATGTCTGTTATTGCTAGCAGCAGTTAACTGGTATATACGAGCAGTTTAAAATTCTCATATAAATTATGTAAGACCAGTAGTCTCAATTACGCTTGTGCCAGCAGTTAAGTGGTCTATGAGAGCGCTTTACCAGATTTCTGTTACTTCAAGCAGAGAAATGACCAAGGAAGCAGTTTCCGAGTTTTCTTGTGTTACTGTCAGCAGTCAAATGGTTTATAAGAGCAGTATACCAGTTTTCTGCGCGTAACTACCAGCGGTTAAATATTTTATGAAAGTGATTTACCAGGTTCCTGTTACTGCCAGCATTAAAATGGTTTATGACAGCAATTAACAAGGTTCTTGTTACAGCTAACAAGAGCAATAAACAAGTTTCGTATATATTTCTGGTGTATTTACTACTGAAAGAAAGCCACTCCAACCACACTCCGCCCCGATTTCTCAAAAACAAGTTTTCCCGGCAAACACCGCCCGACCTCCCAAACAAGAGTTTTCCCGGAATGGCGGCCACCCGTGCCTGGTGGGGGACAACCTTCTCTACAACGGCCACCCGGTCCGATCCGCTAATAAAGGTCTGGGACGGAGCTGGGGGCGTCCAAACTGGAAAAACTTAAAAATTCCGAAAATGGCCTGAAACCAACTTTGAGACCCGCTCGCGAGTAAACAAGAGTTTTCCCGGAACAGCCACTATGCTGGCCCCCCATAGACCGCCACCCTCTACAACGGCCACCCGGTCTCAACCCTAGATAAAGGTCCCGTAGAGACCTCCTATTAACTGCTGGAACGATTTTAGGCCACCCCCGACCCACCCCCGCCTCACACCTCGGCCCGGGTTCCTCCCAAACAAGAGTTTTCCCGGATTGGCGGCCACCCGTGCCTGGTGGGGGACAACCCTCTCTACAACGGCCACCCGGTCCGATCCGCTAATAAAGGTCTGGGGCGGAGCTGGGGGCGTCCAAACTGGAAAAACTGAAAAATTCCGAAAATGGCCTGAAACCAACTTTGAGACCCGCTCGCGAGTAAACAAGAGTTTTCCCGGAACAGCCACTATGCTGGCCCCCCATAGACCGCCACCCTCTACAACGGCCACCCGGTCTCAACCCTAGATAAAGGTCCCGTAGAGACCTCCTATTAACTGCTGGAACGATTTTAGGCCACCCCCGACCCGCCCCCGCCTCACACCTCGGCCCGGGTTCCTCCCAAACAAGAGTTTTCCCGGAATGGCGGCCACCCGTGCCTGGTGGGGGACAACCCTGTCTACAACGGCCACCCGGTCCGATTCGCTAATAAAGGTCTGGGACGGCGCTGGGGGCGTCCAAACTGGAAAAACTGAAAAATTCCGAAAATGGCCTGAAACCAACTTTGAGACCCGCTCGCGAGTAAACAAGAGTTTTCCCGGAACAGCCACTATGCTGGCCCCCATAGACCGCCACCCTCTACAACGGCCACCCGGTCTCAACCCTAGATAAAGGTCCCGTAGGGACCTCCTATAAACTGCTGGAACGATTTTAGGCCACCCCCGACTCACACCTCGGCCCGGGTTCCTCCCAAACAAGAGTTTTCCCGGAATGGCGGCCACCCGTGCCTGGTGGGGGACAACCCTCTCTACAACGGCCACCCGGTCCGATCCGCTAATAAGGTCTGGGGCGGACTGGGGGCGTCCAAACTGGAAAAAACTGAAAACTTCCGAAAATGGCCTGAAACCAACTTTGAGACCCGCTCGCGAGTAAACAAGAGTTTTCCCGGAACAGCCACTATGCTGGCCCCCCATAGACCGCCACCCTCTACAACGGCCACCCGGTCTCAACCCTAGATAAAGGTCCCGTAGGGACCTCCTATTAACTGCTGGAACGATTTTAGGCCACCCCCGACCCACCCCCGCCTCACACCTCGGCCCGGGTTCCTCCCAAACAAGAGTTTTCCCGGAATGGCGGCCACCCGTGCCTGGTGGGGGACAACCCTCTCTACAACGGCCACCCGGTCCGATCCGCTAATAAAGGTCTGGGGCGGAGCTGGGGGCGTCCAAACTGGAAAAACTGAAAAATTCCGAAAATGGCCTGAAACCAACTTTGAGACCCGCTCGCGAGTAAACAAGAATTTTCCCGGAACAGCCACTATGCTGGCCCCCCATAGACCGCCACCCTCTACAACGGCCACCCGGTCTCAACCCTAGATAAAGGTCCCGTAGGGACCTCCTATTAACTGCTGGAACGATTTTAGGCCACCCTCGACCCACCCCCGCCTCACACCTCGGCCCGGGTTCCTCCCAAACAAGAGTTTTCCCGGAATGGCGGCCACCCGTGCCTGGTGGGGGACAACCCTCTCTACAACGGCCACCCGGTCCGATCCGCTAATAAAGGTCTGGGGCGGAGCTGGGGACCCACAAACTTTCCTCGTTTTCCAAATCTACCTTGTGCGAAGGATTGATACATAAATCTAGTTTCATTGTAATTGTCTATACGGAGCCAGGAAATCCGATTTTATCGTAAACAACTTTTTGTCAATATTTATTCCTATCTTCACTTCAATAATCATTAAAGATAATCCAATGAATATTTATGCCTATAAAATACATTTATTCATTTTATTAAGAAAACGTACCCGGGCCACATACGAAACCATTTACATGTAACTGTCTGGAAAATCGCGATTTTTCTACTTTCATTTTCATAACGAGTAAATCAGGGGAATTAATTACTTCAAACTTGTTAAAACTTACTTTACCATGTGCGTAGGAGCATGGGTGTGGGGACAGGGAGCGCATCCCTCTGTAAAATAACAGTAAATAAAGGGGAAATGGCAAGATGAGACAGCATTTTGAAGTACTGATATACGTGTCTATTGTGAAGAAAGGGAAACAAAATATCTAATGTCAGTAACATAAACTACTGTAACAACTTATTAACTGCTGTAACTGCTGGCAGTAGTAGCAGTTAACTGCTGTAACTGCTGGCAGTAGTAGCAGTTAACTGCTACTACTGCTGCTACTGCTGTACTGCCAACTTCACGCCGATAGTTATAGATTAAGGAATATGTACAATAAAATGTCCTTACCATTAAATCAAAACATCATACTAGGGTTTTCCACATTAACTAATATCAAAAGTTAACCAGCGGATAGCTCAACAGCCCGTTAAATTTTCGAACGACTGGACCCTGATTGGCAAATACAGCAAACAACTTTCATGACAACTATTCCGTCTGTTCGACGTGCAGAGGACTTAGTTGTGATAAATCGTTTGTACCGGAGTTTAGTGCTGACTAAATCTTTAACAATCTAAAGTTCTGTAGTGACAATTCAGTTAAATTTAATTAGATGGCACAAGACCACAGTTATTTGCCCTTGGTTGACCACAATACGGAAGTGGTTACGCGGAAAATAGTTCCTCTGTTTGATGGTGAATATTGGTGAATTTTTGAGTGAAAGACCTGCAATAAATGGCATGATTTAATAGAGGAGATATGAAATAGCAGGTACATGTACAATTTGACAGAATGAGAATGTCAGAATATGCATAACATGACTTTTTGATAGGGCCTGTTTTGCCTGTTTGCGGCTATCTAGATGGGTATTCTTCTTACGCATGTGATTTGGTTCAAAATGGTGGAAAAAAGAGCCGGTCAACCCAATGTTTACTGTGGCTGGAATTTTTTCTCTTGAATAGTTCTGTTGAGTTCAGGTATTTTTATAGGGGTTGGAATGCATGTAAAATTGTTATAGTGTCCAGTGCCTATATAGAACATATAGTAAAAATAACTGTGGTCTTAGGCCAGATCACTGTAAGAGGTTACAAGAGAAACAGCCAATCAGAAAGGATGGTCACAATCACCTGGCCAGGAGGACCAATCATCGACGAGCAGCATCGCTTAACGTCCAGACTCCATTGAATCTACACGTATCCTGTATCACCAACTGGAACTATTCTGTATCACCAACTGAAATCCAAGGCCATCTTGGGTAGTAAGTGACTGCATTGTATTTATATCTGTTTGTTTAACCTCTTCCGCTCCTAATAGAAGTATCGGACCCAGTATAGTGATGGCCATTTTCGCTATATTAGTGTCAGAAGTGGGATGAATGCAGCATCCGTGTTGTCTATAGCACACATGGAACTAGGAGAAAAGTTAGATACGTAGTATTTGCATTATTCTACAGAGCACATTGAGCACTAGAAATAGGGCTGACTACAGTATCCATTCTTTCTAGGGCATCTAAAGAAAGGGTAAGTAAGGTATCTGATTTATGGCATAAGTCATATGGGTGCTAGACTTGAGGGTTACTAGGTATCCACATTGTCTAAATTGCACGTGGCTTGAGCAGAATGGTAGATACAGTATTTGTATTACTGGCCAGATTCCTTTGGATGTTAGAATTAAGGGTTGACACGGTTGCTGTATTTTCTAAACTGTAAGGGGCGCTCCAAGAAAGGTTAAGTCAGTATCTGCACTAACACATATAGTGCTAAGATTTTGAGTGGATCCAGTCTCTTAATGATCTCCTGTACTAATCAACTTGTTTGAATTAAATATGGTGTTATTCCTACCAGGCCTACTACATTAGTGGTGTCAGCAGTATTACTCCCACCATCATCTGATACAGTCATCAAGTTGGTTACCGGTCAATGTACTGCTCCTCTGCGGATACTCATCACTGATTTTCTCAAGACTAAAGTCTGGACACAGTAGAGAACTAACAGCCCCAGAGCTATCTGTCTGCTGTCCCCAAGGTTTCTGACATTTGCCCAGCACAAGAGCACTACTCTCATTCACCTCCACCCACCCCCATTTTACTAAATCTACAAACATAATAGCTCAGAAATCAGGACATGTTTGATTATTTTTGAAGAAATAAAGGGTAACATATTTGTAGAATATCTCTGGTGAGTAGGCCGGTAGATTAATTCAGAAATATCTGTTTTGCTGAGAGACAGTGTTTCCTGAATGTTAAATGTTTAGCAGACATCATGATTACAAACATACAGGAAGTAACTATATAAGTTAGACATGGAAATCAAAAAAAGAATGCATTCATATCCGCATGCGTACTTTCCTAAGTGTGTATTTCAGGGCCGTAGGAACAGTCGGGGTGGGGTCCCCCCAATAATTTGACTGATTATGGTAATTATCATAGCAAATATTTTGACAGCGAGTCAATTTTAGCTGTTTTTCATAATGTGTGCGCCCATCCCCCAAATCTGAATATGCTTTCTACGGTCCTGTATTTGACTTTGAAAGAGATTTCATATTATTATATTAGTTATTCTTCAAGTTAAAGAAATTAATAGGGTTCCAACCCTTTTCTTCCAAATCTGATCAACAAATTTAGAACAAAAATATTTGCAACACAGTTAAAAAACTTTAAAATGCACTATAAAATTGTATCAAAGGTATTTTTGTGTATCTTTTTATACATGCAATGTTAAGAAGTCATTGAAAACAATGTACAAGATAAGTTTCAACATTTTTAAGCTTAAAAATTCAAATTTACTCATAGATATAGGCGCATTATCAATATTCCAGAAAATTGCGGTTTTAGATACAGTTTCCAGCTTTTTTGCCCAAAAAAATCATATTTTGCATACTTAGATTTTGGTAGATTTTTCACTATAGACTCAGCACATGTTGTAGAATATGAAAACACAAAAATCAGTTCTGTGCAAATTTTTTCCGTTATTTGCATTTTTGACACTAGATTTATTGGACTAAATCGATACCGCCTGGGGACACAAATATGCCGTAGAAGTTAAAGTTTGAACAAAATCTCAAAGTTTCTCAGTTTCGCATCAAATTTAGTCTAATTATACATATGGATAATCAAATAATTTAATAAGCAGAAATCTTGAAACTAAGCTTTTTATTTCACATAGTAATAAAGAGAAGTCTTAGGCTTACTTGATATTACATGAAAAACTTTAGTAGCAACGTCTGATATAAGTAAAATACAAACATATCGGTGACGTTTTACCCCAAATATATATGAGAGACGTTGAAGGGGAAGGCGAAGGTTGAAATCTCAAACTCTCTAATATATACCCGTCTACGTCTCGGGCGCAGCTCTTGCAGTTTTGCCTTTCACAGGAAAAACATTACCGACACTTCACTCTGCAGAAGCCGAGCTCCTTATTTATTCAGTTATTTATTATTTATTTATTTATTCAAGTCTTCCTGGACGCTGTAACAATGTTATGAACCCATTTTCGGACAAATGGAAAAAAAATCGATTTTCAACATAAATATTTTGCCGTTCTTTTTCGGCACAATATTTATTTTTATTACATACTTGTTTCTGTTTCCCGTTAAGTTACACTGGTACCGGAAACGTCAATATTTTTCCATACACTGACGCCTGAATTTCATATCGGGTGCGTGACGTAATTCAGTGTGTGTTGTTGCACTATTTTTTCTATTTAGTTCAGTATTGTCAATCCTATTCAGGCTATTGAACATATTTATGATATCTACATAATATTTATGCGTGTAGATGCGTATGTTATAAAAAGTTTATTATCTTTGCATCGGGAAATATGCACTCGTTCTTCAGCGGAAGAATATTGCGCTCCTAAAGTCGCGCAATATTTCCACTGAAGAACTCGTGCATATTTCCCGATACAAAGCTAATAACCTATAAATATATATATTTCAAGTAAGTAATATTAATAAAAGTGGGTGTATTATCCTAATTCCATTTCTCTCAAGAAACGAGTTTACCTGTCAAACATGACAATAAAGTGTGCCACAGGGTTCTATCGTGCTCATTTTTCAGTTTATTTACGGAAAGAAACCGAAATATGTAGACTCAACTTGTAATAAACAAGAAGTTGACGATATAATAAAATAATAAGTAATATTGCACATGCTTGTCTAGCATTTCTACATATAAACGTTTACTTTTAAGTGTAGAAGAAATAGTAGGAGGCAGAGAGAGAGAGATAGAGAGAGAGAGAGAGAGAGAGAGAGAGAGAGAGAGAGGGAGAGGGGGAGAGGGAGAGAGAGAGAGAGAGAGAGAGAGAGAGAGAGAGAGAGAGAGGGGGGGGGGGAGAGAGAGAGAGAGAGAGAGAGAAAGAGAGAGGCTTAGGTTACTGTAAAATGAAATTAAATATTCTGCTAGTTATATTTGGTTAAGATATTGTTGAAAGAACTTTTATCATGAAAATAAATTAATGTTTAGACTTTGCCATTTGTCCCTGCATTCCATAACAGTTACATTCTGGAACTTCTAAAGCAGGGTCGGATTGTACAAATGGATTGTTATGGCCATTACGAAGTACTTCCACCAGAAACGACACGCCGGGGAAAAAGACGACCTTTTATTTTCTGATAATTTCTATAAAATACCAGCTATACCACATTTAGAAAGACAAAAAAGGAAACAGTTATTTTTCTCAGGTTTTGATATCCTTAGGACGGCCAGCACATATTCATGCAACCTCGCCAGGTATATGTATGTTTTTGACAACACAGAAAATGACGTCACTCGACCTTCAGCTATTTCCGGAAGTAAATAAAATGAAAGTAGAAATGCTAAACTTGAAAACGAAAGCCGCATTTTGATTCGTAGATAGTCAAGGGTCACGCGCAGGGGTCACGCCGTCTAAATGTATGCGCTTGGACTTCTTTTTTTTTCTTTTCTTTTTTTTTTTTTGCTATTGGGGAGCCAATTTTCAGCACTTTATTACGAATTGAAACTACCTGGGCTTTAGTACAGCATGTCAGCTTTTAATCTATGAAAAAGTATTAGAGCTCTGGATAAACACAAATCCCACAGGGGTCCGTAACGGACCAAGGGTACATTGATAATTTTGGAACTTCATCAAATCGCTCAAAATGTCATTTTTGATGTTGTCTGAGAGTGTCAGTATATGCCTCAGATGTAAGATATATTTGACAGCTGCAGACCTAGACATTTCAGAAATATTTTCAAAATAAGTTTCGTGTAATAAATGTTGTTTCTACGGAAGCGTGAAAGGGCCATCAGACGCTAATACGTTTTAGTACGTTAAGGCTGCGGAAAGGATATGAGTTCAATAGAACAGAAATTTATTCGACAAAAATATATTTATTGCCCCGACGATCAACGGTGAGACATGTACAAATCGTAGTAAATAGAATATTTTATGTCTACAAAAATTGGCTCGATTTCATGTTTCTGCTGTAATCAAAAGCGTCCAGGACGACTTGAGGATACAATGTATATAAAACTATATGGATATATCGCTGGTATTTATGTCCCAATAATAGTAAGTATCACATTGCCGACGGATTTTCAGGATGAACAATGTTTTCGTGCTTATATATTTCTGTATTCTGCAACGAAACGATGCATTTGGTGAAGGTTTGGGCACCTTAAGTAATCGATGGAAATTTTATGAGAGACGAAATAAAATCGGTATTCACAGTTTATGCATTATGTGCCATCGAAGGATGGCGAAATGTCTTAAAAATCCTATTTTTTGTCATTTGTGAGTAGTCCGAAAATAGGCCCGAGTTCTTGTTACTGCTGTAATTCACGGACTTGAAGATGAATTAAACCATATTTATATATTGTTGATACGCATGTCGAAATAACAATTATAATGCATTGTCGACATTGTTTTTCAGGATATTGACGGCAAACCTCTATAGAAGGCCTAAAAAAATGGAACATGCTTTAGTGCGTAGTTACTGCTGTATACAACGATACATTTGGACAAAGATTTTGTCACCTAAGGTAGCTGTTTATGCATTATGTGCTGACAAAAAAAAATCGTATTTTTTGTCATTTTTTAGGAGTCCAAATATAGGCTGGAATTATTCGTACTGCTGTAATTCACAGCGTGTAGGAGGACTTGAGAATGAAATAAACCATGTGGATATATATGACTAAATAACAGTACAGTCCTATAAAACTGCCGATGTTTTTTTTTTCTGGTGATGCCGACGGCATACGTCAAAAGAAGGTCTCGGCTCAAAATTGGAACATACAATGTATATTATTTGTAAGATACTTCTTAATTCTGCACCGAAACAATGCACTTGATTCAGATTTGATCAATTTAGGTTATCGTTAGAGTCCTCATACGACACGAAATGAAACTGTTTTGCATTTAATGCATTATGTGCCGACAAAGATATAACATTTTTGAGGTGTCCTAAGATGGGCTCGAATTCTTTCAGGAGGATTTGTGGATGAATTAAACCATGTGGATATATTGCTGGTCCAAATAATAGAAAATATTACATTGCCAAATGTTTTTAGTATGCCGACGGCATACTCATTACAAAATTGGTACATGATTTGTTACCTAGGTACTGCTTTATTGTTTGACAAAACGATTCATCTGAGCCAATATCTGTCAACCTTAAGGGAGTTTGTGTCTTCAAGATATACAAAATAGAACATGTGAAGTTGTGTACCCACACCTTGTCACCCTCTTGCCTTGGTCACATCCCCTCCCCCCTCAACTCCCCTCCCCCTTAGAAAAACAAACTTTTTTTTTTCATTCCTTTCCATGAACATTTATTATGTGAAGTTGTGTACCCACACCTGGTCACCCCCTTGACTTGGTCATATCACCTCCCACTCCCACACAAAAAAACCTCGCTACTCCACCCAGTTATGTCCACCACCGCGATCATGCATACCCCTATTTGTTTTCATTTTTAATCAGCATGTGAAGTTTTGTACCCTCACCCGGTCACCTCCGCCACCCCTCAACCCCCAACCCCCAAAGAAAAAACAACAACAACAACAACAAAAAAGAAAACAACATCTATTCCTTCTTAAAAGAATGTTCAAACCTTGAAGATCCAAACCAACACCCCCGCCAGCCATATTCAAGATATCTTTACTTGACTGTGCTCCCTTAAGGACATCTGTATGTCATGTTAAATAGCAACACTTGGTGCCAAACTACTATCTCGTTCTAGGTTCACTTCAGGCTCACATTTTAAATAACTCCATTTCATTCAAAAAGCTAAGCTTATTACAGTAAATATATTCCATTCCAAATAATTTCATTAGTCAGGCTCAACATAACATACATTTATTATGTACTCTTGAAACATTCATTTTCTGTTAAATTAATTTTGACTGATGAAATTATTTGCTTCTTAGTAACATCCTAAACTTTTTGCCTGATATAGATTTTTTTGCCATTCCTCACCACAAACCAATTTGGCGGGGGATACCAATTCATCGAATTTGCTTGCTTTACCAAAGTCATGCATAATGTGTCTAGGAAGAATGGAGAAATGTGAAGAATCGTAATTTTCAGAATGATCTCTCACAAACAGACCTCAAAGTATCTGTAGTATAAAGAAAGGTTTTGCATCATTTTCTTTTTAAAATTTTTGAGTTATTTAGGTAAATGTCAGTTGTTTTGCATGAAATACACCCATTTTCTTTTCTGTTTCTGATAACTTAAATTTCCATGTTAATTTCATTAAATTCGGTTCAGTAATAAAGAAGTATATATTTTTTTTACTTCAGTAATTTATGTTTTTATCCCCAAAACCACTATAACGGGCCTTAAATTATCAGTTATACTTTCGCGCCATAATGAATTTCGTGCAAATCCAATAACCATACAAACTGACCAGATATGCTTAGCGTACATGACAGTCTGATGACACGACGTCACTCTTCTATATTTTGCAGAAATTAAATTTTCTCAATCGAGGTAAAACGTTTATCTATTAACTTTTAAAGTTTTGAATTATGATTTTATTTAGTAAATATCTCTAAAGAATTTTGTAAAATTATTTTTCTGCAAGCTATTAGCTAGTTTCGAGATGTTAGGCTAAAATAATAGATTTTTCTAATTTTTGTAAATTATTTATTTCGAAAGAGGGATCTCAGACGTTTCAGTTGTAAGAGGTGCAAATTTTATATTTAAAGTTGTGTAACGTAAGGTTAGCAAGTAACTTTTGGCATCAACCGTATTTGTCGAACTGTATTATATAAAGTTATGATTTGGCAAGAATAGTACCGTATATTTGATTCTTAATTGAAATTTAACGTTATTGTGTGCCATTGTATATCATAACTATTAAGTATTCGTTTTGTTACATAGTAGTCGATTATACAAATTTATCGTTCATACCAGCTGTTGTATTATGATTAATTTGCAATGTATTTGTTTTTGTTAATGTTTGGCGTAAATAATAGCTGCATCTTCTTATCTATATTTTTTCATCATAATCTTCTCGTATCTTTTTTGATACTTTTTCTTTAGTCTAGTAAGTAATCAATTTCAGAATTAATGGAATTAATAAATGATGTAGTGTATTCATGTGACGTATGAACTTTGTAATTGATCGCGGTCGATGATATTGAATAGGACAAGTATATGCACGCTGGGGAAAATATTTCATGATGGACCTGTGAATTCTTTACTTATTGGTGAAACAGGTCTCATAAGTGTTAATACGACTAGCTTCTACTGATTATAAAAACATACCGTACGATTTGTTGTGAATTAACTGTTGTTGTACTTTTAGTAGTTCAACCGCCACTCTTGTTTAAGAGCAACATTTAAAAAAACACGTTTTTTTTTTTATCCTCAAATAATAAGTAAGTAGACTCGCCCAGTTTAATCAATCTAGACGCATAATCTAACTATACATAGAGCGTCTATTTCATCCGATTTACATTCGGAACATTTTCACGCGTTTCGGGCTTTATCGTATGTTTAACATGGGATTTTTGAACCGTCTAAAGATGTTGGAAATGTTTGTCTCATTGTTCATTTTTTTTTAATAAAACTGTTACTGCTTTCATTGTTTACCACTTTTTTTCCACCCTTGCCCGAAAAAACAGTAATGAGTTTGTACACTGTTCAGACAATTGTGCTCTGTTGAAATTTAACCAAACACAAGTTTACCTGCATAAACAGAAAGCATGATATGTCACCATGCGCGAATCCAGAGGGGGGTTGGGGGACCGGGGGTCCGGACCACCTCTGGAAAATCTTTAAAAAAGAAAGAAGACAAGAAGGAAAGAAAATGTTTTTCGAAAAAGGAAACATTAGGACTGCATGTAAAGTATATGCGGCTGCTGCTACATACGACCCCGACATAATTCATATTATTTATCTAAAAGAAACCAAGAGTTTTACCTTCAAGAAAGCTTGATTTTATCATTTTCCCAAATTTAACAGGTTAGTCCATAGAGAGAAAATTGGCTGTGTCCGTGCATGGTCACTATACCTGTCCAGTACTGGACATTATGGTAAACTCTTCTTTCCTGCACAAATGACAATTTCGCAACTTCTGTCCGGTTTGTACAAATTTCTGGCCGCGATAAACCATTTGACGTGTACGTATACGTTGTACAAGTAGCACGTATTATTAATGGGAGCCTGCGGACGTATGGCGTGGCCAAAGGAGCAGATATGTGCTTTTTTGTATTTGCTATGGTGAGTAGTATAGAGATTGTCACTTATGGCCTGATTATGAAATTTAATTAAAAAAAAATATAATTTATAAAAATCAACAATTTTTATAAATTATTTAATTAAAACGTATATTTTTTTAAAACAACTTTTTAATTTAAAATCAACAATTTTTGTTAAGTATATTTTTTTAAACAACAATTTAAAACCTATTAAAATAATTTATAATTGTTTGTTCGTTTGCTCTTTGATTGTTAACTTTTAGTATTTTATACAATAAATCGTACAACGGTACTTTGTCTTGTAACATTTTAATGAAAAATAAACAATAGTAACCACAGAGTGTACTTGTTTTATCTTGGTATTAATTTAAATACATATAATATAATGAGTTTACAAAATAAAATATATTGTTTAAAAGAAAGAAAATTTACTGATAATATAAACCCCCATTATGTTATAACAAAAAACGGGAGAAAAATGATAAAAGCTACTTGTTCGTCTTGTGGGAAAATGAAAGCAAAATTTGTTAAAATTACCATCAAAGCAGGTAATTTAGATATACATAAAGCAATGTTACCTTTACTACCTAAGAAAGGGTTAACACTTCCAGGATATAACTATTGTGGACCAGGAAATTCTTTAGATAATGGACCTCCTGTCAACGAACTGGACGTAGTATGTAAGACCCACGACTTTTGCTATGACAGCGGTGTAAAAAAGGGTATATGTGACAAACAAATGCTTTCCGACCTAAATAACACTAAATCAAAAACATTTGGGGAAAAGATCGCAAAACATTTAGTTGTGAAACCTATAATTAAAACGAAATACAAACTTGGTCTCGGACAAAAACGAAAGTCAAAAAAACGGGAAAAGGGGGTATACTCTACCCCCGGAATAAATTGGAGTGATGAATTAGCAGAAGAATTATACAAACCAATTAAAAGAAAATTTAGGAAACGAAGAGTGATTGTCAATGGATTATGATACTTGGTCTGCCGATTTAGTTGATTATGCAAGCTTTTTCAAAATCCCAATAAAGGAGTAAGTACTTGTTAAGTTTTTGTATATTCAGTACATATGCTTGGGTTATTCCATTAAAGAATAAAACCGGAGAATCTGTTACTGAAGCATTTGGAAAAATAATTTAGAAGGACGATTACCAGTAAATTTATGGGTAGAGAAGGAAAAGAATTTTATAATAAAATTTTTTGAATCATTTTTGAATAAATTTTAAAATTAACATGTACCATACATTTAATGAGGTAAGGTTTGAAAGTAATCGAAAGATTTAATAGAAGTTTAAAAAGAATAATGTGGAAATATTTTACAGCAAATAATACTTATACTTATTTAGAAAATTTTAATGAAATGGTTGAAAATATAACCAAAACAAAACATTCTAGTATAAGAATGACACCAACCGAAGCCAGCAAAAACTTAAATAAAGGTATGTTTACTTTAATTTATATTGGTAATTTTAAAGGTACCAAAGAGCAAAGAAAAATTAAATTGGTGATCGAGTTCGTTTAAAAGCAAACTTAAAAGGACATTTTGAAAAAGGATATACACCAAACTGGACAGGGGAAAAATATTTTTAATTTATAAAATTAATAATACAATCCAAGAACATACTCTATTAAAGATTTAAATGATGAAATAATTCAAGGTTCATTTTACGAACAAGAACTTTTACCTACTACACAAGAAGTTTTTAGAATAGAAAAAGTTATCAGACGAGACTATAAAAAAAAAAACAAGCTTTAGTAAAAGGAAAGGTTACAATGAAAATTTAAATAGCTGGGTTCCATTTAGTGAATTGAAAGAAATTTAAATTGAAAATTTATTTATATAAATGAGTAATAACAATTTAATTTCTAATAATGGAATAGAAACAATAGATCAATTAATTATTCACCTAACTAAACTAGCTGCTGCTTACAGAAAAAGTTTAAATTTTGTGGGGAGGAGTAAGTACTGGGTTATATATTACAAAAAAATATCTTTAGTTGTTCAGCTGCATTAGCGCTTGTTCCAGCTATTCCTGTTTTGTAGCAGCTGTTGGTGTTGTTCCATCAATAATTACCATATTTATTAATAGACAAAACTTAACGACAAGAAAGCTATTTCAAAATTGCATCACCACAAAATAAAACAACTAATAACAAAAGCACGGATTGCGGCTTTAGCTGTTCATAACCCTAATGATCCTAGAAAGAAAAAGAGAAAAAAAGTTTCAGATATTTTTTCAATACGTTAGAAATGCAGAAAGAAAGAAAAAATATTTAATACCCTTTGAAAGATATATGAAAGAATTTAACTTAACGGATATAAAGGAAAAAGGGGAAATAATATGTTTTCAATGTGCGTTTTTGTTTTTTGTCAAAGATTTTGTTTCTATAAGTATTATATAAATGGTATAGAAAGATAGATAGAATGATTATGCCAAAATTATCTAGCACTTTAGGGAAATAATGAATCCAGATAAAAATTCATATAAAAAAGTTCTTAAAGAAGAAATGAAATTAAATCAAAAATTAATCAAAGGTTAACGATGAATATAAAAATCATGTCTTTGATAAATTACAAAATGTTTATTGATCCTTATCTATCAGAAAAAAATAAATTATTTGAATGGAAATGTGGTTGTCTATTAACCGAAGAAAAAAAATACTGAAAGGTTATGTGATTGCCCCAGACCAAATAATTATCAAAAACAATCCTAAAAAGTTATTGCAATAAATTGTAGTACAAACGAGGAAGAAAATATAAAAACTATTTTTTCAAACATCTAAAATCTAATTTTAATTCTAGAACGATATCAAATTGTTGTGAAGGCAGAGGTAGGGCAAAATTTGGAAGATCAAAAACGATGGAAAAAAATATAAATTGAAATATTTTTAATATTAATTTTTTAACGTGTGTGCGTTTTGTCAAAGATTTATTTTTTTAAATATAAATATAGATGGAAATCGAGAGACCCACAAAAGAATATTATAAAAAATTTTGAAATAAAATTGAATATAGACAAGATCCAAAGAATCAATTATATTTAACAAAAAACGATCATTTGGTATTTAAAATCGGAACTTAAAGTTTTAAAAGGTATAAAAAATAAACGTTGTTTTAAAAATAACTTTTGTGAAAAGGATAAAACTGATACAATATATAAATAAAGCTTATTTCCAATCAAAGGCTTTGGAAATTATTAATATAAACGAAAAAAAAAAACTTTGCATCAAGCTTTTGATGAAATAATAAATAGAATCGGTTTAAATTGGATTTCAAAAGGAAGGGCTGGCGAATAGAGTCAGTCAATGCTCACTATATAAATAGATATAAAATTGATCCTTTAGCAGCTTCTAGTTATTTAGAATTACCGAAACCGCTACAACATCCAAAGAAAGGTTTAATAAATATAAAGAACAATGACAATGAATGTTTCAGGTGGTGCCTTTTGGGCATAAAATTTTCCTTATTAAAAAAAAAAAAAATCCTCAAGAAGTTTCAAAATATAAAAAACATAGACGATGTTGATTACACCGGAATTAAAGTTTCCAGTGATATTGAATCAAATACAAATAAAAAATTTAAAATAGCATTTCATTTAAATGTATTTGGTTATGAAGAAACCTAATGGAGTATTCCATTATATATATCAAAGAGTGGTTTGAAGACCACTGTGATTTTTATTAATTAATAACGATGAGAAAAATCATTATGTCTGGATTAAAGATTTTAACAGACTAATGAATAATATTACAAAAAACCGACATAAAAAATATTTTTGTAAATTCATGTTACAGCATTTACAAAAGAAGAAATACTGAATAGACATAAAGAAAATTGTTTGTTATTAATGGTGTTAAAGGGTATTTAAAATTTGCCACCCTGAAGGTAGAAAAATTGAATTTAAAAATTTTCAAAAACAATTAGAAGCACCTTTTGTAATATATGCCGATTTTGAGGCAATAACAAAAAAAGTTTCAAGCGCACAACCAAATCCGGAATCTTCATTTACTGAAGAATATCAAAAACATATAGAATGCGGCTATGGTTATAAAGTTGTTTGTTGTTATGACGACAAATATACTAAACCAACCCAGATTTATAGAGGACCTGATGCTGTATATAAATTTATAGAAAAAATGCTTGAAGAAGAAAAGCGTTGTAAAGAAATATTAAAAAATAATTTTTAATAAGATTTAAGAATGTCTATAAAAGACGAAAAAGAATTTAAAAAACAAAAGTTTTTTTACATCTGTGAAAAAGAATATAGAAAATTCAAAATCAAAGTAAGAGACCACTGTCATATAACAGGAAAATTAGAGGAAGCGCTCATCGGAGTGTAATACTAATTAGATTAACACATAAAATTCCTCTTATTTTTCATAATTTAAGAGGTTATGTTCCCACTTTTTATGCAACAAATAGGGAAATTCAAAAAGAAATTAACGTCATTCCAAACAATAGGGAAAAAAATACATGGCGTTTATGATTAGCGACTTAGTATTTTGATTTTTTTCAATTATGTCGCAATCTTTGGATAATTTAGTAAAAATATCCCTAATTTAAATATTTATCCCAAGAATTTCCTAAAGGAAAAAGAATTATTAAAAACAAAAGGGTGTTTACCCATATGATTATATGGTTTCATTTGATAAATTTAACGAAAAAAAAGTTGCCTCCAAAAAAGGAGTTTTATTCTGCGTTAAATGAAAAGCATATATCAGATAAAGAATATGAGCATGCCCAAAACATCTGGAAAAAATTTAAAATTAAAACGATGGGAGATTACCATGATCTATATTTAAAAACTGATGTTTTACTTTTAACTGATGTTTTTGAAAACTTTAGGAAAATATGTTTATCGTATTATAAGTTAGATCCATGTCATTATTTTAGCAGTCCTGGGTTAGCCTGGGATGCAATGCTTAAAATGACAAAAATCAAATTAGATTTAATATCAGATATTGATATGTATCTATTTATTGAAAAAGGCCTTAGAGGTGGTATTAGTTATATTTCAAATAGATATAGGAAAGCGAATAATAAGTATATGAAGGATTTAATCTAAACTTGAAAGAATATATTATGTATCTTGACGCTAATAACCTTTATGGAGGGGCAAGGGTCTCAGCTTTACCCAGGAAAATTTTAAATTTATAACAGAAAAACAATTTAAGAATTAATAGCAAGGGTAAAACCAATTTTATAGTTGAATGTGATTTTGACTATCCGAAGAATTACATTCTTTACATAATGATTCCCCCACTACTCCAGAAAAATTATTATACCAGAGAATGGTTATCTAATTACAGTAAAAAATATTAAAGAAAAAAAATTGAAATAGGAAAAAGCAATGTAAAGAAGTTGGTTCCAACTTTGAAGTTCCAATTATGTGGTTCATTATAGAAATCTTGAACTGTATACTCAGTTAGGATTAAAAGTATCTAAAATTCATAGAGTTTTAAACCCTTTTGGGACAAATCTCCTTGGTTGAAAAAATATATAGACTTCAATACCAGAAAAGATCTGAGGCAAAGAATTCTTTCGAAAAAGACTTTTTAAATTAATGAATATTTCCCATCTTTGGTAAAACGATGGAGACTTTAAGAAAAGAGTTAATTTTAAATTGACTCAGGGACGAAAATTTTTTATTAAAACATTTGCCAAACCATCATTTGTTAGAAGTGCACAAATTTAACGAAAATCTTTTTGGGATTCATAGAATAAAAAGAAAGTTTATTATTGGGAATAGACCTTCTTATGTTGGAATGTGCATTCTAGATTTGTCAAAGTTTTTAAATGTACGATTTCCACTACAATTATATAAAAGAAAAATATGGAGATTCAGCGAAGTTATTATTTACTGACACTGATTCATTATGCTATGAAATCAAAACAAAAGACCATAAAGACTTCTATAAAGATAAAGAGTATTTGATAATAGTGATTACAAATTAATTCAAAATTTTATTTCAATGAAAATAAAAAAGTAATTGAAAAATTTAAAGATGAAACTGCGGTAATTGATAAGTGAATTTGTTGGATTACGGAGCAAAATGTATTCTTTTTTGCTAGAAAATGAAGCAAATATTAATACAAAAAAATGAAAAAGGAATTAAAAAATACTTTGTCAAAAGACAATAACGCAAAAAATTATAAAGACATTTTGTTTAACTCAACACAAAGTATGCAAAAATTTTAAAAGTTATAAGATCGAATAAACATAATGTTTCTAGTTATGTTATAAAAAACGTCGTTATCATGTTATGACGATAAAAGATTTATTCTTAAGGATGGGATTACTACCCAAGCCTACAAATAAAAAAAAGATTTATACATCATTACGATGTAATTTTTTTAAGCATTGTCACATCTGTGTCACATTCTTTATGATGTGATTTTAGAAAGAACATAGTTTCTTATTTTTTAAAGCATCTTTATGATGTGATTTTAGAAAGAACATAGTTTCTTATTTTTTAAGCATCTTTTTGATGTGATTTTTGATTTTTTAAGCATCTTTATGATGTGATTTTTTGATTTTTTTAAACATCTTTATGGTGTGATTTTAGAAAGAACATAGTCTCTTATTCTTAAAACATCTTTATGATGTGATTTTTTTATAATTGTTTTAGGAAAAACATAAGATCTACTTAAATAATAGAACCATAAATTGTTAAATTGAATATTTTTAACATTTAAACCAGTAATATAAATAAGATCATTCATGTTAAATTTTAGCATAATTAATAGAAATAGATTCATTTTTTCTCTTTGTGTTTGCTTTGTAACTTTGAAGATTACTTTTTCTTTGTTTTTTTAGTTGAAATTTTAAGCTTCCTTTATCTAATTTAATTCCCATCAACAAGAATAATTAAAATACAATTAAAATTAATTCTTACATTTACCATTTTGAACTAAACCAGGACTAGCATTTACAGTTTTCCATTGAAATAATAACCTATCAGTATCTTCAGTATAACAGGTTAAGAACAATGGAGGTTTTCTTATTTTGTCTTTCTTTTTGATTTACTTTTTCGTTTATATTATTGAATATTCCCATTATATTAATTATTCTAGTTAAATAAAAATACAGTAATTAATTAAAGTTTTTAATTCAAAAATTTTTCTTTCTTTATAATTTTTTATTTCCTCCAATATGTAGAATTTGACAGACTCTCCGTCATAAGAAAAATGATTTTTCTGTAGATGATGAATCGTCATAAGGATGAATGTCAAACATTGTCCTTTCTGTTAAATAAAATTTTTAATTTTTTTTTTATAACTACATAAAATGTTTTGGATGGGATTACTTTTTAACTATCTCAGGTGTTATATTTACACTCCCCGGGAAATTTACCTGTAAAACCATCTTGCCACCACCTAAAAAGAAAATGTGAATTTGACATTTTTCCCTCTGATCAAACGACGTTAAATAAAACCTAAATCTATTATATAAATTCCAGCCTTTTTGGTTGAAAACACATTTTTAATAGCACATCCGGTTCAGCTAGTTATATCTTGATTTATGTTTATAAAATCTCTATAATCTACGATATTTCCAGATTTCAAATAAATGCATTAAAATATCCCTGACCACTTCTAATTTTTAAAATTTTTATTAATGAATATATCCAGACACCGTGGCGATCAAAATACTTTTTAATTTTTTTATTTGGACGTGTGTAAAAGAACTGGTAGTTCTCCATCATTATAACCACTGTTATATTCAAAAAGATACACTTCACGTTTTACTTTTTCCAGTTCAGATTTATATTCTGTAAAATTTTTTTTCATGTTCGAGAATTACTTCAGCTAAATCATCAAATCGTTTTGTTTGTAGCAAAATTCAGAAGCAGATAAATGTCAAGAGTATTTTTTGTTCTAGCTAATTTTTGTTTCTTTTTTAAGAAAGCATTTTTTACTTTTGTAATTTCTTGGGTATTAGTAGAAATTACTTGGGTATTAACAGTAATTGATTCTCCTTGTTTAGCTGATATTTCAACTACAGAGTCCAGATCATTTATTTTTTTTTTTTAATTTTATCATTAAACTCGTTGATATCTTTTTGTAATATTTCTGTAAGTGTACTTAATTTCCCCGTACTTTAAATTATGACGGGGTGTCAACAGTACTAATCAAGATCCGGGGGTTGTTTCTTTAAATTTCTAGCTGATCATTAATTGTGTTTTAAATTTCTTCTCCTTGTTTAACTGATTTTTCAACTACAAGGTCCAGTTATTTTATGTTCTTCAAATTTAGCATTAAACTGCGGTTATATCTTCTTGTAATTTTTTGTAATATTACTTAAGTCTGGATACTTTAAATTGGACGGTTTTAACAGTACTAATCCAAATTCGGGAAATTTTTTTTTTAAAGTCATCATTTAGAATAAGCTCTTCTTAAGGTTATCTAATGTTGTGTCCCTGATCATCACTCTTTGTGAAGCTGCCTTTTCCAGTTCAGATTTATATTCTGCAAATTTATTTGAAAAAGATCGAGTTAAATCTTGGGTTTTTTTGTAAAGCCAGTATTTAGTTATTTATTTGTTCTGATTTCTAACTGATACATATTTTGTAACTTTTTCTCGCTTCAATAATCTTGTCTTTTAATTCTTCATGTTTAATCATACTATCTTTTAATTCTTGAACTTTAGTGTATAACTTTTCAAAATTGTTTTTAAATACTTCTTTATGTTTTCGTCTGTCAAATCAGATTTCTCTTCGGGGGTTTTTAATAGAATCCAACCATGCTTCATTTCTTTTTCCCAATTTTATCTTGTAATTGAGCTATTAATAATGAATTATTTTTAAAATCTTTTGTTAATTCTTCAATATTCTTTACTTCTGCTTCTAGTGTTTGTTTTTTACTTTTAACATCTTCAAGATATAGTCATTATTACACTTTTAACTTTTTTTAAACACAAATGTCTGAAACTGCATCGTTTGGGGTTTTTCTGGATCTCCTAGAATTTATTATTTCATTACTCCCATATCTAATGCTTATTCATTGTGTTATCAAGTTCCTTATTTCGGTGAAGATATGATTCTGATTCCTTTTTAAGTTTTTAAATTGGTTTTTTTAGTGCATAATCACTTAAATCAATATTTAAATTTAACTTACTTATACTGTCAGGTTGATTAATTTGTTCTTATTTTTTTAAAAACTCCATCTATATATTACCAGTAAAGTTTTTTTTAAAAACTTCCTGATTTGTCAATAAAATAAGAAATCATATTTTTTATTTGTTGCATTAGCAAAAGAGTTAGGGTTAATATTTTGTTCATTACAAATCATATCACTTTCTCGTTTACTTGGACTTTCAAATAAAATAAATGTGAAAAAGTTAATTCGAATATTTTTGGTGTTTTATAGTAAGACTGGCTTAAAATAAAAAGCACAACAGTTTTTGTGACGCCCTTGAATAAAGTATTTTGTTATTTCATTCTGAACCTTTTTATCTTCACATACAAAATCATCAAATATTACTACTTTTGTTTTTCTGATTCAAGATTCCACAGGGTTCAATTTGGTTGGGATCAGCTGAATATTCAAGTATTTCATTTGGATTTATTTTATCTTTTTCTGCAATTCCATTTAAAAGTTTAATTAAATCTGATATTTAGATTGTTCTAAGTTTTTTTGCATATAGGTATAATTTATCATAATATATAAAAGGTTTTCGAAGTATATGCATTAATGTATTTTGTTTTTCCGATCCAGAAGACCCACATATTAACATTCTAAAACATGAATCCGGCATAAAAGGATAATGTTGTTTAAAGTTATTATGCTTGGTATTACTTTTTGTATCATAATTTGGAATTTCCATTATATAATAATGTAAGATAATGTAATATTATTATATAATGGAAATTCCAAATTATGATACAAAAAGTAATACCAAGCATATTAACATTCTAAAACATGAATCCGGCATAAAAGGATAATGTTGTTTAAAGTTATTATGCTTGGTATTACTTTTTGTATCATAATTTGGAATTTCCATTATATAATAATATTACATTATCTTACATTATTATATAAATGCAATCAAAACTTAATGAAATAAGAATAAGAAAAACTTAATCGGGCAGAAGATGAGGGCCCTTTTGAGAAGAAATAATGAAAGAAAAAAAATTTGAAAAGCTAGAAAAATCGGGATATGTACACTGAAATTTATAAACCAATTACTGAAAGGGAATAGAAAGTAAAAAGAACAATTATTCAAGTCAGTTAAAAGCATTACCTGGAATTAAAGAGCAGTTAGCGTTATTAGGTGATGAAATAAAGATATAGGGAAAAATATCAGGGTTTACCACAGCTATTCCAAGAACCACCGCCAATTACATGGTCTCCTGAAGAACTGGCGAAGGAATATAAAAAATACAGGGAAATAAACAAAGAACCTACCAGAGAAGAAGATGAAAAAACACTGGAAGATTATGAAAGAGAAAAGATGGAAATGCCTGCAGGACTGATTGCACGGCCGCCACCAGCAGAAATTGGAATGACAGCAGAAGATTATAGTAAATTATCAAAAGAAGAGATTGAAAAATTAGATAAACACTATATACCACCAGTATATAAGTCAGATGGATCTCTTAGATTCATACCTAAAGTAAAAGAATTGGAAGTAAGACCGAAAGAAAAGGAAATACCTGCAGTAGATTTAGATGCTTTTCTGGATAATAATGTTTTAGAAGAATATAAATATTACAAACCGTCTGAAATGTTTGACTTTTTAACTGCAGATAAATCTAATCCAGATAAAAAATAGATAAAGACGTACTTAAAGGTACAATAGATGATGTTACTACGGATATCAAAAAATTAAATAGTCCAATAACTAGCAAATCAAGATCGAAAGATCCAAATAAACAAAAAGAAGCAAAAGAATTAAAACATGAACAAGACGAACTGATAAAGTACAAAAAACAGTTAAATCATATTCTTGGTATGTCTTCTACATATGGACAAGGAATAAAACATCATAATCCATATAAAGTTTCACCAAATGGACAATATGGTAATTTAATTATTAACTTAAATAAACTTTTTGGTCAAACAAATTTAAATTTCTAAGGATTTGAATAACTGGAAAAGAAGTAATAACACTAAAGTAATAATGATTTGATTGATTTGATTAATAAAAGATATAACAATAATAAAAAACATTCAATTCATTCAAGAAAAATATTCAAAGAATAACAGATAAGTCAGGATTACCTATCAATAAAAGATCTATGAAATTTAAAAAGAATTAGGGGACAGGGTTATGACGTTTTTCCATGTAATCCAGAAGAATTGGTTAATGATTGGGAGTTAATTGTGGTTCGATTGATGCTGGAAATAAAAATGAAGAACTAAAAATGAAGGTATTAGAATAATTGATGAATTATTAAAAAATAAATTCACCTAAACCCGAACAACATGAAATGTTATATAAAAAATATTTTTCTTGAATTTACACTTTTATTAAAAAAAATGTTTAATAATTTATAAATGGAACGAAAAATTGTGTTAAGTTCTGAAACAGTTAAAAACAATAATAAAAATACCCCGAGTGATTTTACAATCAGATTTTGGGCGTTTCTTTAATTTTAGATGAAAAAAAAACTTAGTTGTCGGTTTGGGTAGTATTACCCCTATGGCTTATTCTTGGCATAAAATTAGTGATGAATATGATAATAAAAGAATTCGTTATAATAATGGCAAGGATTGGAAAGATATTATATTTACAAATGGGTTCTTACAGTACACTGATATAAAAATTAATAAGGGAAACATAATAAGTAATGATGATTATGAATTTGATAAATCAGACATTGCTCATAAGTTTAGAATTTGATTTAAGTAGTTTTAAGATTTTGATTTTAATTTAAAAATAAAATTTTTTGGTTAGATATTAGAATGTCAAATTTTCAACATTGCTTTGGGATTGAGAAAAAAAAGAATGAGAAATACTGAATGGGGAACTACAACACCAAATATAACTAACTCTGTGGATACATTTATATTCATTTGTGATCTTATTGAATTACTTGTGATGGTAATTTCAGTGTATTATCTATGCTTTAAGTACTGCAAATTAACAAGAGCTTATCCATTTTTGAATAGAAAACCCCGGATAATTGGATATTCTGAAGTTAAAAACTATGATAAATTTAATAAGAATATATATTAAGACATATTTGGTAGATAATTAATTTAAAAAAATTGAAAACAAGTTTTACACTAATTTTAAAAGAAATTAATTAAAATTTAGTTTTATATAATGTACAAAAAAGTTTATGACAAAAATAAAGGAATATTTATTTATGTTGATGCTCACACAGGAGAAGAAATTATACGTGGTAGACCTGCGGTCTCCAAGGACGCAGTCCTTGGTACAGGTATCTTTGACACTTTAACAAAATTGTTTTCAAGTGGTGTTGCATCTGCTGGAAAAAAAGCTCTGGAAACAGCAGGAAAAGCTGCGTTAGAAAGTGGAACAAAAAAGGTTGGAACAGAAGTTGGAAATTTAGCTGCTAATAAAAAATGAAAAATTTAAAAAGAAACCCGCTCCGGCAGTTGGCAATTTAATTGCTAAGGAATTTCAAGAAAAGAAAAACCCTTTTAAAAATAATAAAGGGGGATATTAATATAAGTTGAATAGATTGTTGTCAGGATCTGGGACGCGTAAACGTATTAACAGATTAATTTTTAAAAAATAAAATAATATATAATATATACATGTTTAGAACAAAACAATATTGGGAGAGGATTCGAACAACTCCTATTTAATTAGATACAGCTTTAATATCTGTTTAGGAATAATGTTAAGCAACAAAAAAAACGGATATAATTTACAATTAATGATAGAAGCTCATATTTTGATTGGTTAATGGTTATTTGAAGTAAGTTTTTGGTTAATAAACTTGCTAATGGTAATAATTTTTGGTGCTGGTGGAGGGATAATCAAATTGCTGTAATTAATAACGCAGCTTCATAATTTACCAAATGAAGGTTAAAAAAAATGGGGAAAATTGTATATGATTGTGATATTTAACAAAGTAATTTAAAAGTAAAGAATCTGGTTTAATTGTCTAAAGATATGCAGAATCAACTGGAACAAATGAATTTATCTATTTAGATACTACTGCTGTTGCCGAAAGTAGGGATGACCAAGCTGGATATAATAAAGGTTTCAAATTTAGAAAGGTATTAATCCAGGGTGGTAATGAGGTAAATGCCAAAATTCCACTAAATAATTATTCATTTTTTCAGGGTTTAGAAACTAATATTTTACCTCCAAGTCAAATTCAAATAATACTGCAGTTGACAGATGATGATGAATTAATTTTTAGAGCTAATGCTGCTGGTGCTGGTAGAGTAATTGTAACAAAATTAATTCTGTGGGTTCCGCGTTTAATTTTCAATGAATTTGGACTTAATCTAATTGTTGAAAGATTTCCAAAAGCAAGGTGGTCATACCTTCGGGAAATGATAACACAATCAGCTGATACACAACAAAATAATGTAACTTTTAGAATAACGGCTGGTGTAACAAAACCACAACATGTATTTGTTTATTTACAACGACCTGATAAAAGTAATTCACAAGAACATAATCCACATTTATTAGATACATTTAAAATTAATGCAGCAAATAATAATTGCACTTTGAGCTCTTGTCGTCTTGAAGTAGGTAATGGTGTTTTTTATCCAGAAACAGAATACACAAGTATATCAAGAATATATGACGATGTAATTAATTATTATTATAAACAAAATAACAAAACTACTGGAAGTCTCTTAAATAGATTTAATTTTCAAAGTTTGTATGGATTTATTCATTTTAACTTAGAATATAAAAAGGAAGTAATAACAGAAGATCCTAAGCATATTACATTAACAGTTAAGTTAAATATTCCACCAGCAGCTAATATTTGTGTTTACGCAATTGTATTGTATGAAAAAACAGTTGAAATAAATACTATTGGAAATGAACTTGTTAATGTTTCAATAAAATAAAATTAAAATAAAATAAAATTAAAATAAATATAAAGTATATAATGTCATCAAATTATATTGAATATAAAGTTAATCTTACAGATGGACAAAAGAAAAATTTAGCACAAGCTTATAATAATAAAAGTCCACATACTTTTAGATTAAAACATGAACAATTACGCGGAAACTTTTCTTTACTTTTAACAAAAACACAAATTAATCAAATTAAAAAAGCTGTTGCAAATAACAAGGGATTAGAAATTACAATTTCAAAAAGCCAAATGTCCAGTCAAGGTCAAAATGGTGGATTTTTAGGAGCTTTGGCTGGTTTGTTAGGAAAAACAATTCTTCCAATGGCAGCAAAAATAGTTCCAAAAATATTAGCCCCTCTGGGTATTGGAGCCCTCTCTGGACTGGCCAGTACCGGTGTTAGTAAGTTACTTGGGAATGGTATGATTTCAGTAGCTGATGATAAGAAAAAAATATTATTGCCGCATCTTACTCCTACACAAAGAAAACAATTAATAGGGTATGGAATAATTAAATTAACACAAAAACAAATGCAAAATGGTGGCTTTTTGGGTATGCTGGCTGCTAGTCTAGGAATACCTTTGATTACATCTTTGTTAACTGGTAAGGGAAAAGGCCGAGGTATATAAATTGATTCTCAAAGAATACCTTATAGACGAATTCCTATAGTAAAAAAAAAAATAAAATTTATAAACAAACCAATTTCTAACTTTGAAATTGAACAATGGGTTATACAGCTCGGTATTAAAAATTTCAGAGGTGTATTTAGTAGAAATAATTTATTAAAATTAAAAACAAACAATGAGTGTGGAATTATAAATTTAGACGACTCTGTTGGATCTGGAACACATTGGGTTTGTTACTTGAATAATTTGTACTTTGACCCGTTTGGGCTTCCTCCACCAAAAGAAGTAATTAATTACATTCCAAACATAAAATATAATAATATACAATTTCAAGATAAAACAAGTACACTCTGTGGATATTATTGTTTATTTTTCATTAAAATGTTACAAGACAAAGTACCGTTGTATGATTTATTGTATAAAATACTAAAAGTTAACAATCAAAGAGCAAACGAACAAACAATTATAAATTATTTTAATAGGTTTTAAATTGTTGTTTAAAAAAATATACTTAACAAAAATTGTTGATTTTAAATTAAAAAGTTGTTTTTTAAAAAATATAATTTATAAAAATTGTTGATTTTAAATTAAAAAGTTGTTTTAAAAAAAAATATACGTTTTAATTAAATAATTTATAAAAATTGTTGATTTTTATAAATTATATATTTTTTAATTAAATTTCATAATCAGGCCATAAGTGACAATCTCTATACTACTATGGTGCTTACCATATGTACTATATTTTAACTTCTTCCACAAAACAACATTTTCCTGGTGATGTCACGAGCCGGAATTGAAATACACTGGGTATATTTGACTCGCCTGTATGTGAATTCCTAGCGTTGAGAGTGTACATCCCATGGTTGTGCCTTAACCGCCAAACAGCTGACATTTGTAATCGTTTGAGATAGCTCAGGGATACAAACACCGAATATGGGGAGCCATATTAAAAGTACACTATATAGTTAACACTAAAAAATTCTAAGGACCATAACTCTGGTGTTACTTGGGCAATCTGGCTGAAACTTGACGGGCCGCATAACTTTATAGTTGTGAACTTGCATATGAAATTTTACTTAAATATTCCAAAACACTTCCTAGATATGACTCTGGATGGACGGACGGAAGGACGCACGGACGGACGGACGGACAACGCTAAAACTATATCCCTCCGACATTCGTCGGGAGATAATAACTCGTACATATGACGTGGTGTATTGCAAACGGCATAATATCTCATACGTACGACGTAGTATCTCATATGTATGATTTACTAAATTTAATATTAGTACGACCTAGTAACTAAAAGGTATGACATTCTTAGGTCAAAAATATAACTTATATTATCTCATACGTTTGTCTGTAAGTTAGTACATATTCAAAATTCAGTTATATATATATAATGAAAGAAACAACATGAGAAATGTTGAAACCTTTGTTTTATTTTGATTCTAATAAACAAAATGATCTTTAGGGGATCATGTACCTTTAACAGATAACTTAAACTGAATTACTTAAAGAGGTAGAGACATGCGATAACATAGTTTCAGCAAATCTTTTATCTACCATTTCAATACGATATACCCCTTCTTTAGTTCATTTGAAATTTGAAAATCTCTTTCTCTTTCCACCTGAATATTTACGAAAATGGTAATGTATGTCAAACTAAACTTACATGTGTTTATTTCGCCTTGGATGATTGATGTACAGCAAATATTCATTTTTGATATGTGACATAATTAGCGTCATACATTCCCAAAACAATAAGAAAAATAACGTCTTAAATTTGTTGAAAGTTCAGACCGATTACAAATATATACAGGAATATTAGTACAATACATTCACACATGCTAGAGACTACTATTTCAGTTCATGTTTTTGTTATTAAGTAACATATCATATTGTATTAAGAGACCTGTTGGTTGTACTTAGAAACCGAAACTTATCCTTCCCGTGGGCTGTGGTTGGTCTCTTAATGCAAATTGTTCTGTAATTTCTGACATATCTCTGACTTGTTAATTAAGAAATTACCTCCATCTGCCAACAGCTCGTCAACGAATCTTTCTTACTATTACCTTCAAGTTCAAAACTGCATTTTATTCAGTTCCCTCTCATTTCTATGAAGAAATAAATACTTAACAACTTTACTTTCAAAACTCTATTTATAACTTTGGCATACAAAGAATAAATCATTACCATATCTAATTCCACGTCTCGTATCATCACTTCAACGGAAGGCTCACTCCTCCTCTAGAAAGATAGCAAATAATTCATTTATCAGATGTTGTAATAATACTAAACAAACATGGATTATATCTATAACCGACGCCGAACTCATTTTTCAGTTGTCCTAAGATGGGTTCGAATCCTTTTTACTGCTGTAATTCAAAATATTCAAGAGGACTTGAGGATGCAATGAACCATGTAGATATATTACTGGTTTATATGTTAGAAGATAGCTGATATAACAATGCGGACGAATTTCAGGATTCCGACGGCATTCGTCAAATAATGTCTGAATACGTTATATAAATGTTTTGGTGCCTAGATATTGCCAAGATCTGGTCACTTTAGGTGATTGTAGGAATCCTTATGAAATACAAAACTAGAAATTTTGTCCATAGGACATTGATGCCCGAACATACTACGCCATCATCTAAATAGCATAGTGTTCAGAACAGATCACCTTCACATGAATCGACTCAGTTAAGGTATTGCATTTGAGTAACTTTGAGTTCGTTCCTTCAAAATATGTACAAGGAGATGAACACACCAAATTTCTTTCATATGGCATATTGTCTGAAAATAAGAAAGGACAATAATTCTAGAAAAAAAATAGCCACACAAAGTTCATTATATATTGTCATCTTCGCATCAAGGTCCTTCATCTGTGAAGCTTTCAAGAAAATCCTTTTAGGAGTTGGACACATACAATATTTCTCTATATTCTATATAGCAACATTACCAATTGCCAATAACTGCGGTAAAAATTGGCACAACAAAGGTTCCTTTTTTAATGGGCATCTGCTTATCAAGCTTGTACATCTATGAAATTTAATGCAAACCAGGCAAATAGTGTAGGAGGATACTGCTGTACACAACGATTATTGTTTTCACCTAAGGTATTCCTTAGTAAAATATCGTACATTAGTGTATTTCATACAAACAACAAAATAACTCATAAGTACGACGTAGTATCTCATATTTATGATTTACTAAATTATTTGTACAATTTTGTAACTGAAACGTATGACTTTTCTTAGCTCAAAAATATGACTTATTATCTCATACGTTTGTCTTTAAGTTATTACATGTTCCAATTTCAGTTTCATATATATATACAATGAAAGAAACAACATGAGCAATGTTAAAATCTTTGTTTCATTTTGTTTCTAATAAACAAACAGATCTTTATGGGATCATGTACCTTTACCAGTAATCTTAAACTATATTACTTAAAGAGGTAGAGACATGCGATTACACAGTTTCAGCAAATCTTTATTTTACCATTTCAATACGGTATACCCCTTCTTTAGTTCATTGGAAATTTGAAATTAAGGATTCGATTTTGAGAAAACCTCTTTCTCTTTCCACCTGAATATCTACAAAAATGGTAATTATTATTATTATACCAGATTTATATAGCACCCTTTTCATGATCAATTTCACGTTCAAAGGCGCTTTACATAGTTCAAATGCAGCCACACAAGGGCGCATAATTCATCCTCTACTAGCACAGACATAGAGCGATCTGACCAGAGGGACAGAGTGAGACAAAGCCCCTACGACAGAGAGATCAGAAATCAGATACAGGCTTGTCCGGCTAACTTAGCCTAGCTCGTTTCGAATAGACAGCCTGGTTCTTTAACGTGCCCAGTGTATAGCACTGATACACGCAAGGATTGCCTGGGTTTCTGACCAGTACACCTCTAGTTGGGTGGGAAACACTTTAGAGTGTTTCTGAAAATTCCCGAGTAGCTGCCGGAGATTGAACCCCCGACCTCAGGATTGGAAGGCCAGTGTGCAAACCACTGAGCTATCCGTCCACCCAAAAATGGTAATGTATGTCAAAATTAAATTACATGTTTTAATTTCGCCTTGGATGATCGATGTACAGCAAATATTCATTTTTGGTATGTAACATAATTAGCGTCATACCAAAACAATAAGAAAAAAAAACTCTTAACATTGTTGCCAGTTTAGACCGATGACAAAAATATATAGGAATATTAGTACAGTACATTCACACATGCTAGAGAAACCACTTGCTATAAGAGACTACTATTTTAGTTCATGTTTTTATTATTAAAAATATATTATATTGTATTAAGAGACCTGTTGGTTGGACTTAGAGACCGGAACTTATCTTTCCCGTGGGCTGTGGTTGGTCTCATAATGTAAATTGTTCTGTAATTTCTGACTAGTTTAATAAGGAAATACCTCCATCTGCCAACTGCTCGTCAACGATTCTGTCTTACTTGTATCTACAAGTTCAAAACTTTGCATTATGTTCACTCCCCTCTCATTCCTATTAAGCAATAAATACTTTACAATAATAATTCATAACTTTATTTATAACTATGACATACAAAGAATAAATCATTACCTCATCAAAACCCATATCCAGCATTTGTAGCATAACCTCTGCAACGGAAGGTACTCTCAACTAGAAAGATAGCAAATAATTCATTTGTCAGATGTTGTAATAATACAAAACAAACAACGACTATATCTATCGATCAAAACTCTGAAACCTGCAGCCCACTAGCGTAAAATTAACGGTAAAGCAGTAACAGCAGTATAACTGCTATAACGTTATAGCAATAATAGCAGTATTTTGGTATTACTGCTATTATCACTATTATACCAAAGTCACATATACGGCGCGGATAGCTACGTCTAGCCACGATAATAAACGTAGTTATTCGTAGCGATCCGTACCTGAGCCGTTCGGATCGGCACGGATTGATACGGATTACTACTTTACGGTACAGCTCAGGTACAGATCGAAACAGAATTGTACGTTTCTATCCGTGCCATCCGCGCCATATGTGAGGTAGATATTACAAAGCCGACATATTTTCTGGACGCCGGCGGAATACGTTTAAAGATGGCCTCATAATGACAACTGAACATGTTTTGGTGCTCAGATACTGCTGTTCCGAAATGGTGAATATGAGCAAAGACTTCGTTCACTTAAGTCATCATAGGGGACTGTACAAAACATACTATGAAATCGTCTAAAGGTACTAATGCTTAATGTTCCGAAGACAAACGTTCAAATATGTTTCAAACTAATTTTGGTCAATTTACATGTAACAGAAAATAGGTTTGAACCCTTTTTACAACATTCAAGACGGATTGAGAACGTATTGTGTCATTTCGATATATTGCTCGTATGTTTGTTTAATAAATGGACACGTTGTGAAATTTGGTGCTTAGATACAGTTGTAGAATGCACCAAACCGATGGACTCCCGTGAAAATTTGGTCACTAAAAGTTATCGTTGGATCCATAATGTGATCAATATGAAATATTTGCTGGATATCGAAGGAAAAAGTCTAAAAAAAAACATCCTCGTTACGAAATTGGAACATGTTTGAGTGCTTAGATATTGCTGTATTCTGAACGAAGCGATGACTCAAACCAAAATTTGTCACCTTAGGTCATCGTTAGAGTCTGTGTGAAATACAATATGAAAACATATGTGGCAACTTATGTTTTATGTACCGACGACGAACTCATTTTTCAGGTGTCCGAAAATGGGCTCGAATCCTTGTTACTACTGTTATTAAAAAATTCAAGAGGACTTGAAAATGCAATGAAACATGCGGACATATTACTGGTTTATATTTTAGAAAAAAGCAGATATGACAATGCGGACGGTTTTTCAGGATTCCGACGGTATCCGTCAAATAATGTCTGTTTATGTTATATTAACATGTTTTGGTGCATAGTTATTCCCAAGATTTAATCACTTTAGGTGACTGTAGGAATCCTTATGAAATGCAAAACTAGAAATTTTGTCCATAGGACATTGATGCCCAAATATACTAAGCCATCATCTAAATAGCAGTGTTTAGTATAAATCACCTTCACATGAATTTTACTCAGATAAGGTAATGCATTTGAGTAACTTTGAATCCGTTCCTTCAAAAATTGTATAAGGAGATGTGGCATATTTTCTACAAATAAGAAAGGACAATAATTCTAGAAAAAAATAGCCACAAAAAGTGTATTATTTATGGTCATCTTCGCATCAAGTTCCTTCATCTGTGAAGTTTTCATTAGTCGGACACAAACAATGTTTCTCTATATTCTATATAGCACCACTATCAATGGCCACTAAGTGCGGTAAAAATTGGCACAACAAAGGTTCATTTTTTAATGGGCATCTGCTGATCAAGCTTGTTCATCTATGAAATTTATTGAAAAACAGGCAAATAGTGTGGGAGGATACTGCTGTATACAACGATGTATTTTGGCAAATATTTTGTTACCTAAGGAATTCCATAGTGTCTTTATGAGATACAAAATGGAATTAACTGTAGCTCTTTATGCATTATGTGCTGACAAAAAAATCGTACTTTTTTGTCATATTAGGAGTCCAGCTGGATGGCTCGAATGAGGCTCGAACCTACATCGATGAGGGGCAAGTGATTTGAAGTCAGCGAACATAACTGCTCGGCCACAGAGGTCACACTTCTTATCTATATTTTTTTCACAATCTTCTCATATCTTTATTATACTTTTACTTAAGTCTAGTAAAAAAATAGTTTGAGAATTGGTGGAAGTAATAAGTGATGTATTGTATTCACATGACGTATGAACTTAGTAACACGTATACTTTGTACAAGTATTTATTTATGGGAGCCTGCGTATGGTGTAGCCAAAGGAGCAGATTTGTGCTTTTATTTGTATTTGCTATGGTGCATACCATTATGTAATATATTTTAGCTTCTTCCACAAGACAACATTTTCCTGGTGATGTCACGAGCCGGAATTGAAATATCCGGGGTTTATTTAACTCGCCTGTATGTGAATTCCCAGCGTTGAGAGTCTTCGTCCCATGGTTGTACCTAAACCGCATAGCAGTTGACCTTTGTAATCGACTGAGATAGCTGATGGAAACAAGCACCGAATATGGGGAGTCAGAATGGGGTCAACTTCTTCGCGCCTTGGTGGGACAGTACGTAAATAGTGATCAATTTTATTGGCTACTCTAAGTTTAAAGTGAAACTGAAACATCTGTATAACGGTCACAATGAAATTCTATAAGTAATCTGAGAACTGAACTCCTTATATATAATCCATCAGCTATTGAGCTCAGCTTGTTCTTTTTTTCTATTTTATATTTTCTTTTCTTATTTATTCACTGTAAATATTCATTAAGGTTTCTGTAAATAAACTTGTAAATATTGTAATGAGTGTTAAATTGTTCGTATAGTTTCTGTCCCCAGATCGTCCATCCTGGCACATAGTCCGGAAATGTGATCGATTCCTTTTTACAGCTGCTTTTTACAGCATCCAGGAGGACTTGAGGATGAATAAAACCATATGGATATATTACTGGTCTTTTTGTCCAATTAATAGAACATATTAAATGTTCGCCAGATTTTCAGGATACCGACGGCATACGTTCAAATAGGGCCTCCTCATGAAATCGGCCACATGTTCCACATGTTTTGGTGTTTGGATACTTCTGTCATCTGCGTCACAATAGTGCAATTTTATCACCTTAAGCCATTGCGGTATTTGAATTGTTAAGAATGTTTAAGTTGTCCGTAAATTGCCTTGATTCCTTGTTATTATTGTTATCCCACCGTCAAGGCTGACTTGAATATGAATTAAACTATGTTGATTTACTGTTGGTATGTATGCCAAAGCACTTATACAAATCACATTCCCAAGGAATTTTCAGGATACCGACGGCATACTTTATTATGCACCGCAACGATGCACTTAAGCTAGGATTTGGTCGCCTTATGTAATCGTTTGGATCTTAATGAGATGCAAAATATGCAGTTTATGTATTCCACGCCAAGGAAAAACAGGGAAATATTTGAAAATCGAAATTTTCGACATTGCCGACGGTATACGTCCAAAAAAGGCCTCATCACGAAATTTGTACATGTTTTGGAGCTTAGGTACAGCTGTATTCTGCACCAAAACGATACAAGTTAGAATTATTTCTGTGATTAGAAACTGTTGTATTCTGCACAAAATGACTCATTTGAATCAAAATTTGGTTACATTAGGAGTTGGTGTCTTTATGAGATACCAAATGAAATTAGTTTTAGCAATTAATGCATTATGTATCGATGAAGAACAAGGAAATGTGTTGAGAATCGTAATTTCTAGCACTTTTGTTTGTCTCCGAAACGGGAGTAGAAGCGTCGTTACTTTTGTCATTTACAGCTTCCAAGAGGTTTCCACTACCGTCCATGAACAATCCAACCGAGCCTGCAACATTTTCGTTTTTGTTGTGTTAAGCGACCTGTGGAGTTTCCACTTTTTCTATCTTAAAGGATGCATTGATCCACGTAAATATATGTTAGTATTTATGTCCAAAAGAAAGGAGCACATATTAGAGATTTTCAGCTTACTTCGACGCGTACTGCGGACCACGGTCTGCGGACTTACTATAGGGGTTTTCTCAAACTGTATATGAGGAAGTTATGCATAACTGAACAGTTGCATATTTAGCATCCGGTTCTAATGCCGTAATATTGTTTTCATTTAAAATATCTGAGAAAAGACAGCTATAAGATTTATCAATATCCGTTTTAGTGTGTATGAATTACCAATATATTTTCTTAACAGTGTGGGGGCATTTTAAAAATTTTTCACCCTTTTACCTTTTATATCGCTTTTTGATTAATGTATATTCAAATCTTTCGACCACCATATTTATGAACAAGAAGCTAGCGGATCTGTATCGCAAACTTCTTTTTTATTTGAAGTGCTGCAACTTATTTATATGCTTGCTGTCAATTTCGTGAGGTTCTAGCTAGTAATCCCTCAGTGAAAACGGCTGTTGATTTAACGATCAACATACCCTATAAACTAGAATTTGAACCAATGACCTTCTGGTGAGGAGAAAGACACTCTTCCTCTGCGCCGCAAGAGGTTCACCCACCCTTGCGGTAGTCAGTCTTGGCGTGATCTCAGTAATCAAGATCGAGCTTGTCTTGATCATTTTTCAAAATCTGATATCAGATTATGTTAATATGAAGTGGATATTCTTTCTTTTTAATTTTCAAACATGCTGATACATAACTAATTCAGGATGTTGCCGCTAAATTATGGTAATATATCGGATCTCGTTATCGACAGGGATGAAAGATGCATGTATGAGAACTTCCCGTATGTTTTGACAAAGTGTTGAACTAAATCATTTAAGATATTTCATTAAACTTCTAATGGTTTTATGTAACATTCTACAGTTATCAAAATTAATGAAATAACAATGACTTTTTCAGTACAGAAATTCTACGAGAACACGGTATTTATACTATGCAACAAAAATTAAACGGACGTTTGTTTTATTCAAAATGTATCTTTTTTTCACAATAATATTTTGTACTGCATTTTTCTTATGTTGTTGCTAGGAAATGCAAGTCTAGGAACCGTATGGACGGACACAAATTAAACCCAAACTGTTTTTTTTTTATAGGAATCGCCGTTATCTTCAAATCCACGTTTCAAGTTGACTCTTTTAACGCATGAACATATTAAGATGAAGTATTAAATTATCGTTGCACTGGGGGTTCGAAGTCGTTAGCATCGCGCAGAAGAAATGTCTCGATATCAAAACAAAATGTTAAAGCATACGGATATTTGAAGAACATGCTAAAGTCAAGTAAAATGCGACAGAGTACCGGTATTAAGCTGAATCTAGAGGCATCCTACATGTAGACATGTATGTAGCCGACTCGTTTAAATGTGACATGAACTATAATAATAGAGTAGACATCTAAAAATTGCGATTACGAGTGTTAAATGTAGCCTGTTTACTATCCATATATTTTCAAACGTATGCATTGTATTAGTAGATAATTATATCACAATACACTAATTGAGAAGGCAAAAGTAACTACACGTATAGGTAAAAGAAACATATATACCATAGGTATCTTTTTCTTGCGAACCTTTAAATATTTTGAGAAAACCCCTATTGTAAGTACGCAGTCCGCTGTCCGCAGTCCGCGTCGAAGTTAGTTGAAAATCTCTATTACAACTGAGTAACTGATGTGTATAACTTCCTTACTTATAGATGTATCTTATTGACGCATATCTATGACTTAGTATCTAGTACGCACGCCTGATTATCTCATATATACGTTTAAGCAGCCTAAATTTATGATAAAGCAAGCAAATTCGATGAATTGGTATCCCTGCCGAAAAGGGTATGTGGAGAGGAATGGCAAACAATACATCTGGCAAAAAGTTAAGGATGTTACTAAGAAACAAATAATGTCATTAGACAAAATCAATTTAACAGAAAACAAATGTTTAAATTGTACATGATAAATGTATGATACGATGATCCTGACTAAAGAAATTAATTTGAAAGGAATATGCTTACTGTAATAAGCTTAGCTTAAAATTAAATGGAGTTATTTTGAAATGTGAGCTTGAAGTTTAACTGGAATGAAATAATGTCTTTGAGTGGGTTGGCACCAATTGTTGCTGTTTAACATGTACACTTGAACTTAAAAGAACAAATGTCCTTAAGAGAACCCAATTATGTAAGAAAATGGCTTAATTAATCTTGAATATGGCTGAGTGCGGTTACATATATAATATATATAAATATATGTATATATGATTTAAAAAGTCAGTAAAATCCTTGTGCAGGTATAAAATATATAAAAGTTCAATTTCCAAGAGATAACAGCAGTAGACGTCTGAGGTTTTTCAATAAATTTAATTCTTCACTGCAAACGCTTTCAATTGTGCATATCTTCAGGCAGTTTACATATTAAAATAATATAATGACGTAGCGTCATAACAATATTTTTTTGATATATATTCATGTAAAACATATTAATGGAAAATTAAAACTGAAACAAAATGGAGGAGGGAAGGAGTGATGCATGATTGGTGGTAGGCAGTTCTGGATGGAGGAGCGAGGTGGGGAAATGGTACAACTTGCATGTTGAGATGAATATTCATGGAAGGTTTGTAGAATATCTAAAATAAGAAATGAAAAAAAAACTATTACTTTTGAGTGTGTGTGGCGGTGGGGGTGGGGAGGGGGGCGGTTAGGAGGGAAATATGTGTGACCAAAGCAAGGGGGTAACCAGGTGTGGGCACAAAATTTCACATGTTTATAATAAATGTTCATGGAAAAGAATGAAAGAAATTCAATGAAATTCTACCAAATGATAAGTCAGTTATGTACAAATACGTGGATTATTGTACAAACCAAAGGGCAATAACTCTGAAGCTACATAAGATATTCAAACGCAATTGAGTGTGCACAACCAAGTTATGGCGGTTTAAGTTTCATAGTTCTAGGTCAAATGTATCAGTTATGACGCGAAACTGCCATATTTATAGCAACCTATATAGTTAACACCAGAAACTTCTAAGGGCCATAACTCTAGTGTTACTTGGGCAATCTGACTGAAACTTGACGGGTCACATAACGTATTAGTGGTAAAAATGTATATGAAGTTTCACTTCAATTTTCCAAATCACTTTCTAGATATGGCTCCGGATGGACGGAAAGAAGGACGGAAGGACAGACTGACAACTCTAAAACTATATCCCTCCGACTTTCGTCGGGGGATATTTACTCGCACGTATAACTTAGTGTATTTCATACAAACGACATAATGTGTCATACGTACAACGTAGTGTCCCATATATATGGTATACTAAGTTATTTGTACAACTTAGTAACTGAAACATATGACTTTTCTTAGCTCAAAAATATGACTTATCTCATACGTTTGTCTTTAAGTTAGTACATGTTCCAATTTCAGTTATATATATAGTGAAAGGAACAACATGAACAATGTTAAACTCATTGTTTTATTTTGATTCCAATAAACAAAAGATATTTAAGGGATCATGTACCTTTAACAGTAAACTTAAACCGTATTACTTAAACAGGTAGAGGCATGCGGTTTCAAGGATTCAATTTTGGGAAAATCTCGTTCTCTTTCCGCCTGAATATTTACAAAAATGTTAATGTAGGTCAAACTAAAATTACATGTTTTTATTTCGCCTTTAATGATCGACGTAAAGCAAATATTTATTTTTGGTTTCATCTACATGTAACATAATAAGCGTCATACATTCGCAAAAAAAGAAAACAAAAGAAAAAAAAAACGTTTTAACTTTGTTGCCAGTTTAGACCGATGGCAAAAATATACAGGAATATTAGTACAATACATTCATACATAATAGAGAAACCACTTGCTGTAAGAGGGTTCTTTTGCAGGTCATGTTTTTGTTATTAAAAACATATTATATTGTATTAAGAGACCTGCTGGTTGTACTTAGAGACCGCAACTTATCCTTTCCTTGGGCCGTGTGTGGTCTCTTAATGTAAATTGTTCTGTAATTTCTGACATATCTGTGACCTGTTTAATAATAATTTCAAAATGGCTGCATTTTAAAAGATGACCGCCACAGGAACTTGATATTTGACTTGAACAGACCTAAACTGAGTTCTTTTTTTTTTTGTCGATTTGGAAGCAAAGATATATTTTGCTAACAGCTCGTCAACAAATCTGACTTACTGTTATCTACAAGTTCAAGACTTATTCACTCCACTCTCATTTCTATGAAGCAATAAATACTTTACAACTTTACTCTCATAACTCTATTTATAACTATGGTATACAAAGAATAAATCATTACCAGATCTATAATCATTTGCCGAATCATCCCTTTAGCGGAAGTGTCATCCATCTAGAAAGAAATCAAATAATTCATTTGTCAGATGTTGTAATAATACAAAACAAACATCGATTACAGTCAAACCTGTCCATAAAGACCACCCTTGGGAAAGCCGAAATGTGGTCTGTATTGGGGGTGGTCTTTATTCACAGGGTACAATACACTTTAAATGTTAAAATGGGAAACAAAACATGCAGACTTTAGAGCAAGGTGATCTCTGTTCAGAGGTGGTCTTTAACACAGTTTTGACTGTTTATCTATCGATCAAAACACTGAAACCTGCACCTCACCTATAGCGTTAGGTCAACGGTAAAGCGGTAATAGCAGTGTAACTGCTATCACGCTATAGCAGTAACAACATTATCATTGCTATTACTTAAAGTAGTAGATTATACAAGGCCGACAGATTTTCTGGACGGCGGCGGAATACGTTAAAAGATGGCCTCATTATGACAATTGAACATGTTGAAGATGTTTTGGTATTCAGATACTGCTGTTCCGAAATGGTGAATATAAGCAAAGACTTCGTCCACTTAAGTCATCATCGGTTACTGTATAAAACATACTATGAAATCGTCTAAAGGAACTAATGCTAAATGTTTCGAAGACAAACGTTCAAATGTGTTTAAAATTGTAATTTTGGTCGATTTACATGTTACCGAAAATAGGTTTGAACCCCTATTACTCCTGTAACTCACAACATTCATTTCGATATATTGCTCGTATGTTTGTTCATAAATGGACACATTATGAAATGTGGTGCTAAGATACAGCTGTAGAATGCACCAAAACGATAGACTTCAATTTGGTCACTTTAAGTTGTCGTTGGAGTCATAATGTGACACATATGAAGCATTTGCAGGATGCCGAAGGTAATTCAAAATATGCCTCATTACGAAATTTGAACATGTTTGAGTGTTTAGATACTGCTGTATTCGATGACTCGAACCAAAATTTGTCATCTTAGGTCATCGTTGGAGTTAGTGAGAAATACAATTTGAAAACTTTTGTGGTAACTTATGTATTATGTACCAACGACGAAATCATTTTTCAGGTGTCCGAAAATGGGCTCGAATCCTTGTTACTACTGTAATTCAAAACATTCAGGACGACTTGTAGCTAGATAGATTAAGTTATTTATTCGGGAAAATACTGCGTTTGGTGATGCAGGCATGACATTTGGCATGTGTACTCGTTTGAGCCTCCTTCTTTCAAACAGTTTGTTGGCCTCTTGAAATTTCAAAATGACTGCTATTTTAAATGCTGACCACCACAGGAAGTTGATATTTGACTTGAACAGACCTAAACTGAGTTCTCTGTTGTCGATTTGGAAGCAAAGATATCTTTTAAAATGTTTTGAGTGTGCAAAACCTATTTTTGAGAGACAAAAGACTGGTTTCAAATTCCAATGTGGCGTCTTTTTTCAAGATGGCCACCGTTTTATGTAAAAGATTTAATTTGCCATTAATTCTGACGCTCCTGAAATAATTTTAACGTTATAGTCTACATATTAATAGTGTTGAAAGACAGTTTTGTCTTGCTTGGGACTTTACGAACTGACGGCGGACTAAGGCGTGGCTTTTCCGGCGGGACGATGATGACGACGGCGGCGGTGGTGCCAACATTAAAGGACTTCGGACACTTTCTATATGAATTTGTCTACTCCAGGAGTGAAAAATAAACCACTAAGAAATAAGTATTTAATTACATATACCATCAAAATACATATTTGAAATTAAGTCAAATTTTTCAATATTTGTTTCAAAAAATGGTAATTTTTGCTCTAAATAGAATTACGTACCCTGTTTTATACATATAAAAGTTATTTTGCTTTAAACAACATTGTCCCCCCGTGCATCAAAACCATATTTGGCCAGCATATGTAGATATTAATTATGCACAGTTTCTGTGAATATTGTATTGATGCAAGGGGTGGAGCAGTACTTTTAAACAAAAAAATATAACTACAGGGTGTTCCCAAATGCAAAGTAACCAATACTTTTTATGTTCATTTTAAATAATTTGATAGTCACATATTTTTACATCTGTTTGTAACTCAAATACTATACAGATGTTTGAAAGGGCATATAGGCATGTTATACATGTATAGTAGTGAGAGAGGCAAAAACTGAATTCATTATTATTCGTTGGGTTAAATTTTCATTGGCTTATCCTGGTTGTTTGTTGCAGTAGATTGGCAAATGTGTGCTGTAAAATACTACCAACACACCAGGTAATCTTCTGCATACCCTCCTCGCGACTCACACGCCACTAGCGATGAGGATGTAATTTGTTTTCCATTTTGTTTTCCATTTTGTTTTCATTATTTTTTGTATTTTTTATATATTTTTCATTTCTTTATTTCTTCATCTTCTTCTGTGCATTTATATTTGTGCATTTATATTTGTTTCTTTTAGACACATACTAAATGTCACACGCATTCATTACTTCATGTTCTTTCTTCTTTGAAAACTGAATTGAAAATTGATTTTTGCGGCGGGCTAGGTCTAAACACAACAAAAAAGTGGCAATATGTGCACAACAGTTAATCTGATCCTGACTATTGTCTATCCAACAGGAATAACGCTTGGCATTGATATGCCTGTGATGCATAGGTCAAGAACAGTAGATTGGCAGGTCATATCAGTGACGGTTTCACATTCAGTGTGATGCCACGAAAGTGATGTGTCAAGTCGCTTTCCATGCAGATGGCATATATGAATACGGCTAGACGCGAAAACGAACAAAAGGCCCAGCCGAGTTGCAGGTGGAATTTTTATGCAGCGACCTGCTTCTACTTTAGCCCTACAAATGACACATTTCGAATATGTTTTGCCCACAACATCATCCCAGAATTTACAACATTATCTATAGATGGGTTGTTGTCAGACTTATCCCAATTTAACTTTTTCCGATCCAGCTTCCTTAGGCAAGCCTCAGAAAGAACTGCCATTTCGGATATATTTTTATTACATGTTTAAGCGAAATGAGCCATGCCATGAAAAAACCAGCATAGTTGGCTTTGCGACCAGCATGGATCCAGACCAGCCTGAATATCTGCACAGTCTGGTCAGGATCCATGTTGTTTGCTTTCAAAGCCTATTGGAAATAGACAAACCGTTAGCGAACAGCATGGATCCTGAATAGACTGCGCAGATGCGCAGACTGGTCTGGATCCATGCTGGTCGCAATTGCACTATGTTGGTTTTCTCATGGCGCGGCTCAAATATTATCTGTGCCACTGGTACTTATCCCAAGCAAGAACCCACCCTACAGCCTTAATAAGATTACTGCCTTTTCTAAGTATTAATGTTATACAGCACACAAATATCTGCCATCACTTATAACAGAGCTATACAGACTTGTACCTGTACTTAAATAACTACCTGAACCACTGTAATAAAATTGACCGGTCACTTATACATGTATACCTATTCACACATGTAATGCATCAATAACTTTACATTACGAACAATATATTTTCCGTCGGTTAAGCGAAGCGAATTAGGCCGGAAATATTTTCCTTGAATAGGTATAGATCTTTTGTTGTATCAGGCCAATCAAAATCTTGTTTTGATGGTTGTTTTGTTGGTAGCCTTAGTAACGCTGGTAAGGCAAGTTATCGTGCCGATTGTTGTGATTTGTATGGTCATTCAGCTTTGGGCACCTATGCTTACAAACAGATTATTTTTCGCTAGTCATGGATGAAATTTCACCACGTAATTCGCCAAGTCGTCCTAGTGCAAATAAAACGGACATTAATCAGATATTAAATTTAGTTTTGGAACAATTGAAAAGTCAGAAAGAAGAGCTTTCGTCTTTGAGAGACGACGTTAAAGGGACTTCATTATCTGTGTCATCAGAAGTGAAAAAGATTAAAGACAAAGAGTTGTCGTGGAGAAAGGAGGGCAACAAGATTCAATTTAACTTTAACACGGACATTGAAGATTCAGTCGTGCAAGCCAAGTGGGCTATCACAAACAACAAATCTGACTACGCTCTGGAGGTGTTAGAGGAAACTGCTGATAAATTGCACAAACGTAAAAAAACTTATCCGAATTGCCGATACGTCAGAAGGGGACTGGGAAACGGTTCGACAATACCAGGCGAATCCTGTAGCCAGCGACAGTGACGATGAATCTAAGATTTCCAAGGCGGAAAACCGTGCTCTCCGCAAACGCAAGCGATTTCAATCGAAAAAATCGCCGAACGACGCACCTGGGAAACGCACATTATTTCCCGGGCCTACTTCTACTGTTGGGAGTATTGGGAGCGTTCCATTCCCTCAATGGGGTATGCAGCCATCAACGTCAGGTACCTTTCCGGGAGTCAACGGTTCTCTCGGGACGTCTAATTTTCGTCCCTACACAAGGAAGACGTTTGGAAGTTGCTTCGCCTGCGGAGACTTCACGCACTACAGAAAAGATTGTCCCTACATGTCAGGTTCCTTCAACAAGCAGAGTCAATCAGCCATCGATGTCACCCATAACAGAAAATGAGTCATCAGTTTTGACAGGTGAGTATTTTATTTTTAGATGTAATTGTTATGATTTACACGGTGACAGTTTTACGCATGAATATTTTGAGTATGAACAGGGTCAAAAAGCAATAATTGTTAAAGATAAGTTAAAACAGTGTTATGATTTTTGGCATAAGATCGGTGCTAATGAATTTATACTGGATACAATTAAAAGTGGGTATAAAATTCCATTTTATTCTATGCCACCTGCTTGCATTTTAAAAAATAACAGGTCGGCTTTACAAGAACGTAGTTTTGTACAAGAAGCAATAAATGTTTATTATTGAGGGGTTCAATTGAAAAGTGTGAGAAAATTCCTGCTGTTGTTAACCCGTTAACCGTTTCAGTACAGTCTTCTGGGAAGAAGCGTTTGATACTTGATTTAAGACATGTCAATAAGCATTTATGGAAACAGTCTGTAAAATATGAGGACATTAGAATCGTACTCAATTATGTTCGACCCAATTGCTATATGTTCAAGTTTGACATTCATTCTGCGTATCATTTCATATCTATTCACCCCGCCCCCCCCCCCCCCCCCCCCACCTCATACTGATTATTTGGGGTTTTTATTGACTGATGACATGGGAAACACTATTGTTTACAAATTCTTGGTGCTCGCTTTTGGAATTAGTACAGCTTCGTACATATTCACCAAATTAACAAGACCATTAATTGCTAAATGGAGGGGTGAAGGAAAGATGATAGTTATGTTTTTAGATGACGGTTTTGGTTGTGAGAGAGATTTTTTGAGTTGTTCAGATGTTGCTGTCTCGATAAAAAATGATCTTCTTGAATCCGGGTCTGTTCCAAAAGCAGAAAAATCTTTATGGGTTCCTGTGCAAATCATAGAGTTTCTTGGTAATACTCTTGATAGCACCATAAATAGTATTTATATACCAGATAGAAGAATACAGAAAGCATTAAATACTCTTTCAGAGATAGAATATTCGCTAAGCAAACACAGACGGGTTCATGTGAGAAAATTGGCTAGTTTTGTTGGACAAATTATCTCCATGTCGGTCGTTATAGGTCACATTTCTCAAATAATGACTAGGTATTTGAGTATAGATATAGCCGCGGTACAATCGTGGGCATCTTATATACAATTAAGTTGTGGTAGTATGACTCAACTCAAATTTTGGAAAGAAAATTTACAAGTATTGAACATTAGTAAGATTAATGTTGAAGATTTTTTCACTAAAATAGTATTTAGTGATGCCTCCGGAACGGGATTTGCCGGTTACGAGGTAAAAACTGTAAATGGTGTCGCTCAAGGTCAGTGGACAAATGATGAACAGGTTCGATCCTCTATTTGGAGAGAACTTACAGCAGTTTTCAGAGTTATGCAGTCCATTGTACATGTTTTACTAGGACACAATGTTAAGTGGTTTTCTGATAACCAGGCTGTTAGCAGCATTGTTAAAAAGGGTTCGATGAATGTTGAATTGCAAACAATTGCATTCAGTATGTTTACATACTGTTAAAGAACAGTATTGTTTTAGCTGTTGAATGGATTCCGAGGGAGGAAAATTAAAGAGCCGATTATCTATCAAAGATTATTGACAAAGATGACTGGGGCATATCTTTTCATATTCTACGCTTGATCGAAAGCAAGTGGGGTAATTTAGAGGTCGACTGGTTCGCTTCAGCTCATAATAGTAAATTACCTGTATTTTATTCCCAGTTTTGGAATGAAGGGTGTTCAGGTGTGGATGCATTTTCGGAATTTTGGGGTGGTAAATTTGGGTTGTTCGTGCCACCCATCATTACAGTTGCTAGGGTATTAAGAAAAATGCAGTCAGACAAAATTAGCGGTGTACTGATTGTACCGTCATAGTCTTCAGCAAATTTTTGGCCGTTATTATGCGTGGGTGGCAGATTTATATCCAATGTTGTAGACTGGCTAGAGTTGTCTACAAATAAAGAAAATTACACTGCATGCATTAATGGCGCAGGCATTTTCGGAAATGAAAACTTGAAGTTTAAAATGTTAGCACTACGACTAATATTTTAGTACTTGTATATATTTGTACTGTTAAGATGCTAAATATGCATCAATATATGGCGTGGCTGCCTTTATAATTGCTATTTTTCTGTTTAGGCTGACAAGCCTTGATAATATGTGTATTGATATTAAAATATTTTTTCACAGAAATGTGTATTAATTTGGATTATTGCGCAAGTATAGATCTTCTATTTGCATGTTATGATAAAGTTTTGATATAGTTTAATATTATTAAGACACAAAAATGTCTGTTATTCATTGGCATTTATACCTTCACAGCCTTTTGTCGGCTGCATATTCCGATATATATATATATACATACATGAGAAGTGAACGTTATGCATGCGCAATCATTGAATTGATATTTATGAATTGAATGGTATTCGAAGTTGTTATGATTCATGTCAGTATTTTCTTATATGTAAATGTAATGAATATGATATTATTGGAAGAAGAAACATTGTAAGCTAATAGTGCCCAAGTGCTCATTACATATTATACAATATATGAAGCATATTGTGTTTTTGTTCTTTTGGTACAAAGATCTGTGTAGGTTTAAGAAAGTATATAGATAAATCAAGTAGAGATATACGTTGTGCATTCGCACGTAGATATACTTTTAATTTTGAACTAATCCAAGTAAAGGGGTGCTATAGTTTACTGACTATATATTTTATACATAAAAGTCACCTACCAATCGGACATACTAAACTTGTCTCGTTGGCGCAGTAGGTTAGGGTGAACGTCGCATACAATGTATGAGGTGTAGGTGTGGGTTCAAATCCCAGAATGTTAAGACTTCCTTCTTTTTTGATAACTACATTGCATTATTCTTTTTACGAAATAAATGTGCAATTTTGTGAAAGCAAGTTTGTGAATATTTTATGTAAAATATGTCACAGTAACAATGTCGAAACCGGTTTATAGATATAGTGATGACGTTAGAGAAATTATTAGAAACGTGTACATATTTTGTATGGAAAAGAAGGAATCTGGTTTGAAACTTGCCTGGTTTGAAACTTTGACTTGCTCGTGCCTGGGAGAGAATCTCTGCACTCACCGGCGTCAGCAGATCTACGGCACAAAAGATTGTTACTAAGAAAGATGCCAGACAACAGAATGAGAAGACAAAGAATAACATCATCTTCGATGACTTCAACCAGGGTGTGGTGTGAGAAACTATTGTAGGGATGTACGTACAGAAGAAAGTTCTTCCAACGTTGGCAAAGCGCGTGATGAGATTCCTGAACCAGTCGTTATCAACGTTCATGATCAATGGACGATTCAGAAACTGACGCTGCCAGCTGAGGATTAACTTTGTTTGTGAATTGAAATAATTTTTTTTTCTGATATGAAATAAATTATGAGAGACAGAAATATATATATATATATATAAGGAAACAAATGGGGAAAAAAATGAAGAAAAAAATAATTCAAAAGCGTAAATATTAAAGTCCACCCACAATAAGATATGATACTTTTTTAATTATAATTCATAATACAATAAAAAGATTCCATTGGGTTTCGAACCCACATGTTGCGTGTATGCCATGTTTCAGTGGCAGTCACACTTACCAGTACACTGTGCAGTCTTTGATCGCAGCTAGTTTAATTTCTAACATTACATACCTATTTCTTACATAATTCATCAGCCGAGATGATCCGAATACCAGATCCACCTTAGTGAATGAACTCGCCCAAAGGTCATTTTTGAAGGTCAAAGTATATCTATACATGTTGTTTGGAAAAATATCGTTCTTTTTTTTTTGTTTATTTATAGGATTTTAATCTTAAAATGTTATTTTTTCCTTAAATAAACAGATTTTGTCACTTTCAACTGGAATTCATATATTTAAAACTTCCGTAAAGTGATGGCATTATATTTTTACGGAAATTAAAGAATTTATTTGTTGAAGAAAATATACCCTGGCCCAGATAAAATAAGAAAAACATCTTGTAGAAACAGATACAAGTCAGGTTCTGCTGTAATAAGTTAACTAATACATTGGTTTATCATTGACTCGAAACGATTTGGGTATTGTTTAAATACTTAATGAGAAATTTGCATTTAAAATGTAGGCTAGAAGCATTATGATAGTGTCCGAAGTCCTTTGCATATTAAGTCCTTTTCTTAGAAACTAGTCTGTTGAGTTGACTTCATACATACCTTTACGGTCATTATGCATTGTACAAGACCAAGTTCCATAACTCTGACATAGATTTTAACAAAATTATCTCCCTTTTTAACTTAGAATTTTTAACGTTATGTATTTTTCTCAGAAACTAATAGGTTTATTGTCTTGAAACTTCACATATGCCTTCATGATCTTTAGGCACTGTACAAAGCCAAGTTCTATAACTCTGACATGAATGTTAAAAAATTATCCCCCTTTTAAAATTAGAAACTGTGACGTTAAGTTTTAATATTATTTAATTATGTCCCTTTATGGCCGTGACTGCTTTGATAAGAACTTTTTGTCCAACTTGATATAACGCAGACATTTTTAAGATTAAAGTCTAAACAGCAATCCACGTAGACTCATCAATTTCGAAAAACAGAAGACCTGCTTTGTGCTATAGGTGAACCAATGCAGATCTACTGTACTTGTTTTCTCTGAAAGGCATGTCTCAAGACTTTATATTTTGGCAAATTAGTTGTCCCATTTGCAGCTGTTTAATTCCGTAAAGGGGAGTCCAGAACGATAGCATTTACAACTATCAAAACATTTTTACATGCATATTTGGTAAGTTCTTTACAGCTATCTGCAACTGGTGGAATCGTTGTCTAGTGTATATGCGAAAAGGTCACCTTGTTTCTCCCATCCCTATTCAGCAAGAGTTTTGACTTCTTTTTTGCAAACAATGCCTGCCTCCGTATGCAACCAGTTCGTTATGCAGGATGCTTTATATGTTTAGCAAGGGCTGCTTGTGTTGGGGCAAGAACATCATATGACGTCAAACATGTCCAGTCTAACACAATAAATATCTGCGTTAGAACTTGACCTGACATTATACATAAAGATAGTAAGCTTTTCACGACCCTCTTGTCCTCATTAGACATCACTGACCGGTATACACCTAAGTTCTTAAATATATCTGTCACTTCCGGATAAACATTCCAAGTTTGCCAGACAGTCATTTTACCTTTTCCCCAGAAACCTGACACTACATAAAAAACCTTAAACGCATGATAGAAAGCAATACCTTTTGCTCTCTCATGACTTTTGCTCTCCCTGTCCGAAGGCTACCCACAGTTGTTCAAGGCCAAGACCTTTCAGATCAGAAAATACATAAAAAGCGGTGGCAACTAAATTTGTGTCTGTAGTATTACTGGCAAGCTGTTTATGACCCTCAACAACAGCGTGTCTTTCATGCATAAACATCTGTGTATCGAGTTCCTTATGACTGCATGTCGTCAGACCTTCAAGACTTCCTGACTGAATACAGTCTTTTCCTCTCTGGTCAAAATTATAGTTATTTTTGTAAGCATTTGAATGCCTGTCGGCCAAAAAATAAAAAAGATCAGTCTTGTTGTTATTATCCCTCAAGAAACTTCATCAACTGGGTGGGATTTTCCTGTTGCTAATAACCCTTCGTCTAGCGCCATGACCTCATTTCGTTCAAACTTCAGATTACATTGCCAAAATACTGTAATTGTGACCAGAAAGGAAGAAAAGCTGTAAGCAATCAGGAAATCAGTCTTGAAGGTCTGACAACGTGCAATCATAAGGAGCCAATACGCGGATAGTTATGCATGCAAGATATGTTGTTGTGTAGGGTCATAAACAGCTTGTTATTAAAGATATAGACACAGATTTTGTTGTCATCGTTCTTCATGTATTTTTTGAGCTGGATGAGCTTAGCCTTGAATGGCTGTGGTTAGCCGTCAAGCAGGGAATGAATTTGATATGGATTCCATTACATGATGTCCATCCTATCAATCGGCCATGTCAGTCAGTAGTGTCAGGTTTCCGGGGAAATGGTAAAAAGACTGTTTGTCAAACTTGGAATGTTAGCCGGGAAGTTACAGGCGTCTTTAAGAATTTAGGTGTACATCAGCCAGTGATAACTTATAAGGACAAGATGGTCATTGAAAGGTTGGACGTGTTTGCCCCTAAACAGAGGTCATGTGAGGCTATTCCCCAACTCAAGCAGCCCTTGGCGAACACACAAAGCATGCTGCATACCAAGCTGTTGCATATAAGGACAGGCACTGTTTTGCCAAATGGAAGTCAAGGATCCTGCTGAATGGGGATGGGAGAAAGATTGTGACCTTTGGCAGATACACTGGACAACAATCCACCAACGGCAAATATTGAATTATGTGGTAGGTGTAAATGCAATCGTTTTGGACTCTCGTGTACAGATTTATACAGCTGCAAATGTGACATTTGACTGGCCAAAATATAAAATCTTGAGACATGCTTTCCAGAAAAAAACAAAACAAACAAGTACAGTAGATCTGCATTGTTTCACCTTTGTTTTCAAAATTGAAGTGTCTACGTGTATTGCTACATAGACATTAATGTTAAAAAATGTCTGCCTTATATAAAGTTTGACCGTAAGTTCCAATCAAGCAGTGACGGGCATAAATGGTCATAGTTAAATAATATTCCATGTAGAGACATTACTATTTTTAATCTTTAAAGGGGGTATTTTTATTAAAATTTATGTTAGAATATGGAACTTTGTACAGTGCCTAATGACCATGAAGGCATGTGTAAAGTTTCAACACAATATACACAGTAGTTTCTGAAAAAAAAACTAACTTAATACGAAGACTTAACGTTGAAAATTCTAAATTTAAAAGGGGGATAATTTTGTTAAAATGTATATCAGAGTTATGGAACATGTCTTTACACAGTGCCTAATGATTACAAAGACATGTGCGAAGTTTCAATCCAATAAACAGGGTAGTTCCTGAGAAAAAAACTTGACATATAACCTTTACGTTGACGTCACCGCCGCCGTCGGAAAAGCTACGCCTTAGTCCCCGTCAGTTCCAAATGTCGCAGACGAGACAAAGACTGTGATTCAACACTCTGAATATGTTATTTGTCCATAATGAGTAAATTGATTTAATTAGGAACATCAGTGTTAATGGCAAATTAGTACTTTTTGCATGAAACGGCGGCCATCTTGAAAAAAAGAGGTCACATTGGTTTTAAAACCAGTCTTTTGTGTATCAAAATAAGTTATTCACATGCAAATCATCTTAAGAGATCTTGTTTCTCAAAATTGACAAAAATAAACTCTGTAAAGGTATGTTCAAGTCAAAAATAAACTTCCTGTTTCAGCCATCTAAACAAAGGCTGCAATTTTGAATTTGAAGTAGCTAACGGGCTTTTTGAAAGCAGGAGGCACAGCCGAGTTCACATGCCAAATTTTATACTGGCATCACCAATAATGTAAAGTTTCAGTAATCTGCCCAGCTATTGAGGTTGCAATGAACCATGTGGATATATTACTGGCATATATGTTAGAAAAATAGCAGATATAACAATGCGGACGGATTTTCAGGATTCCGACGGTATCCGTTAAATAAATATCTTATTACGTTATATAAACATGTTTTGCCTAGATAGTATCAAGCTTTGGTCACTTTAGGTGATTGTAGGAGTCCTAATAAAAATACAAAACTAGACATTTTGTCCATAGGACACTGATGCCCGACTACGCCATCATCTAAATAGTATAGTGTTTAGTACAGACCACCTTCACACGAATCGACTCAGATAAGGCAATGCATTTGAGTAACTTTGAATCCATTCCTTCAAAAAATGTATAAGAAGATGAACACACCAAACTTCTTCAATGTGGCATACTTTCTAAAAATAAGAAAGGAAAATGATTCTAGAAATAATAGCCACAAAAAGTTCATTATTTATGGTCATCTTCGCATCTGTGAAGCTTTCAAGTAAATCCTTTCAGGAGTTGGATACTAACAATGTTTCTCTATATAGCAACATAATCAATGGCCCATAACTGCGGTAGAAATTGTCACAGCAAAGGTTCCTTCCTTCATGGGCATCTGCTCATCAAGCTTGTTCATCTATGAAATTTAATACAAACCAGGCAAATAGTGGGAGGAGTTGGACAAGCAAAATTTCTGGACATACGCACGTATGGACCGGTGGACGTACAGACGAGCCAACGATTGATACCTTAGGTGGTAGGAGATGTGGTCTATTACATAAGAAATCCGTTGTATTCACATCTTGATGACTTAGCCCATTTGTTCCATATTTAATTACAACCTAATACCAAATCGTAGGGACGTACGTATGGACACCAACAACGCTATATGCCCCTCCCCCACCCACCCAACCACATTTATGTGGGGGCAACATGAAATTAGTTTTAGCAATTAATGCATCATGTGCAGGCAAAAAACTGTGTTTAAACGTAATTTTTAGCATTTTTCGGGTGTCCAAATAAGGGCACATTACGATACTGGAATAGATAGTGTTGTATTGTGGGCCGAAGCGATAAACTTGATCAAATATTTGGTCTAGGAAGGTTATCGTTACAGGTTTTAAGAGATACAAATTGATATTAGGTATTATTTGCCGACGAAGAACAGTGAAATGTGTTGAAAGCACTTTTAGTTGTTCAGGTATCCGTAATTGGCCTCGAATCCTTGTTACTGCTGTTATTCACATCGTTCAGGACGGCTTTCCGATGCATTAATTCATGCGGATATATTGCTTGTATACATGTCCAAATAATATTTCAGGTCGTGTTAGCAAATTTCAACATGTATTGATGCGTATGTACTGCCGTATTATGCGACTAAACGTTGACTCGAATCACCATTGGGTCAACTTAGGTCATTGCTGGAATCTTCATAAGATT
>NW_026462551.1:0-7377 GCF_021730395.1 Mercenaria mercenaria
TGTATTTACCAGTATCTAGGCTTGTCAAATGTAAATATTTGTTACTACAACGTGTGTTTCTGGGAGTGATTGATGAGTCCCGTCAGGCTAGGTTTCGTAGATCTATTTTTGATTACCACATCTTTTTAGATAATTGACCTAAGCATTCACTCACTTTCGGGAGTATCTATTAATATAGCCCTTAGTTTAATTTCAGACTGTATGTCATATAGATGTAATATCACTTATACACACGAAAGAAAAACTATTTCGTGTTAAAATCCAACTGAAACCGAGTGATATTTCCATTTGTTAAATTTGATGTGTTTATAAAATGAATGTGCTTGTATGGTTCAGCCTTTGAAATAAGTATTTTTGTTGTTTTGTTAAAGTTAACTTTGTTTATAAAACCAAACAAAAATATATAAATTGTTTAAGTCAGAAAAACCTCGTGTAACTGCGGTTTCGAGATAAATTATGCCTTATTTTTCACGAATCCACAGTAACTCGTGGTTTTTATACACAACATTTAGGGATATCGGTCACACGAAGAAATGATTTCGGACGAGCCTTAGTGATGGATTTCTGAACAAATTGTCACGTATTTAAGAACGATTTCAATGTTATCTACCATATTATCTTAAACGAAAAAGGTTGGTATTTTAAAGAATTGATATAGCCGTGACATGGAAACGTGGGTCGTCCCGAAATCTATAAAATTTAAGAAAGAAAATGGCAGTTAGTTTATTTTGCTACTTTCATTAACTGTTCAATGTTCAGTTTTGACAAACAGAAGTTAAATAATGAATAAACATATCATTTCTGTGAAATGCCAACCTACGTTCGGTTTCGAAAACTGCGAATAAGAGAGAAATTGTCCTAAAGCCCAGAAACCCGTTACCAGGGCTCGTCCGAAGCATTCCTATGTGATATAACCGTTTTGACATAAAGCGAGAAATGTCATGCCCACGAAAATAGATTATAACATTGTAAAATGTTTAAAATGTATCTTCTTCATAATATTATATCCTTTATTTTATCGGTTTACAATGAAATTGACAAATAAGTCTTGATAAAGTGCAAGTTATAAAGCAATAAAGAGAAATCGTTTTAGATACCATGACTTGTTTTTGTTATTAAAGGGAGGTACTCAGATTCATCGTATCACCGTTATTCCATTGTAAATTATTTCCTTTCAATGTCATATTCCGCTTCCAATAAAGCAATTTATGTTTGTCTGTTTTGTCGTCATTACGATAAAATTGTAGATGATATGGCGAAGACCCGTGGTGCCCGTCCGCGCATTATTATACACCAAAGCGAAATTTCAAACCCACAGCGGCTAGGAGCATGTGATTAAAAACTAGAGACTTTGACCACTCGCCTACAGCAGCCTCTACCATTTTTGATTGAAATAATCCATTGAATATTGCAAAAATAAGGTAATAAATGGTACGAGGATTAATTTTGCGTCAATATCTCCGCTGCAGAACTCGCACATAACTATTGATAAAAAACTTATATCATGCCATGTACACTTACGAAATAGAAACAATTTTCCGCATAAGAGAATCTTCTTGTTGGTTTCAAAATTGTTCAATCATGCAGACGGAACTACTTGTCATTTTCTGATTTCTTTGTTTTAATATTTCATTATTCTAACTGTCACGAGTGAATGACGGACATTTTTTAAACCTTTTTTATCTAAATAAAAAGATCATTAGGTGGTATGTTTAGGACATGCAATTACTTTTTTTAGGATAAAATGTTCTTGAGCGATCAACAAATTATCTCGTGCGCACGACATCTTATCTTGAGCGATCAACATCTTATCTTGAGCGATCAACATATTATCTTGAGCGATCAACATATTATCTCGAGCGATCAACATCTTATCTCGAGCGATCAACATATTATTTTGAGCGATCAACATATTATCTTGAGCGATCAACATATTATCTCGAGCGATCAACATCTTATCTCGAGCGATCAACATATTATCTTGAACGATCAACATCTTATCTAGAGCGATCAACATCTTATTTCGTGCGCTCGACATCTTATCTTGAGTGATCAACATCTTGTCTCGAGCGATCAACATATTATCTCGAGCGATTAGCATATTATCTTGAGCGGTCAACATATTATTTCGAGCGATCAACATCTTATTTCGTGCGCATGACATCTTATCTTGAGCGATCAACATCTTATCTCGAGCGATCAACATATTATCTCGAGCGATCAACATATTATCTTGAGCGATCAACATCTTATCTCGAGCGATCAACATATTATCTTGATCGATTAACATATTATCTTGAGCGATCAACATTTTATCTCGAGCGATCAACATCTTATCTCGTGCGCACGACATCTTATCTTGAGCGAGCAACATATTATCTTGAGCGATCAACATATTATCTCGAGCGATCAACATCTTATTTCGTGCGCACGACATCTTATCTTGAGCGATCAACATCTTATCTCGAGCGATCAACATATTATCTCGAGCGATCAACATCTTATTTCGTGCGAACGACATCTTATCTCGAGCGATCAACATCTTATCTCAAGCGATCAACATCTTATCTCGAGCGATCAACATATTATCTTGAGCGATCAACATATTATCTCGAGCGATCAACATATTATCTTGAGCGATCAACATCTTATCTCGGGCGATCAACATCTTACTTCGTGCGCACGACATCTTATCTTGAGCGATCAACATCTTATCTCGAGCGATCAACATATTATCTCGAGCGATCAACATATTATCTCGAGCGATCAACATCTTATCTCGAGCGATCATCATCTTATTTCGTGCGCACGACATCTTATCTTGAGCGATCAACATATTATCTTGAGCGATCAAGATCTTATCTCGAGCGATCAACATCTTATCTCGAGCGATCAACATCTTTTCTCGGTCATCTTATCAATATATATTAAGGACCTTTGTGTGAATTCAGATCATTAGTAAAAACATACGGCTGCCACCGTTTTTGTTTTTGTTTCGATTATACTTATAACCGTTTCACATGTTTGCAGGGTTAGAAATTGAAATACGCAAACTGATAAAAAAAGGCAGCAAAAAATCAGTGATGATGCAAAGAAATAAATTTAAGTCCTTGACAAAAGAAATTAGTATGTAGGCTTCGCCCATATATTAAAGAATTTCCTTGTTTTCCCTTAATTCATGCATGCAACTTTTCTGCGCGAATTTATCAGTCGAACTGAAATGTGTTGCTTTTCTAACATGCAGTATGTATCATTGGTTATGTTCATTTGATTTTGAAGAAAGAATGACCAATTATATGCATTGCTCCTCCCAAATGATGTGATAAACTTGTACATGTACTTGTGGGAAGTTTAAATAACAGCGGAATAGGCGAGACCCTAATTAAGAACTTGTCCGTATGTTTTACTGATGACCTAAATGCACACACAAAGGGCCTTAATATATATAAATAAGATGTCGTGCGCTCGAGATATTATGTTGATCGCTCGAGATAAGATATTGATCGCTCAAGATAATATGTTGATCGCTCAAGATAATATGTTGATCGCTTGAGATAAGATGTTGATCGCTCAAGATAATATGTTGATCGCTCAAGAAAATATATGTTGATCGCTCGAGATAAGATGTTGATCGCTCAAGATAAGATGTCGTGCGCACGAAATAAGATGTTGATCGCTCGAGATAAGATGTTGATCGCTCAAGATAATATGTTGATCGCTCGAGATAAGATGTTGATCGCTCAAGATAAGATGTCGTGCGCACGAAATAAAGATGTTGATCGCTCGAGATAAGATGTTGATCGCTCAAGATAATATGTTGATCGCTCAAGATAATATGTTAATCGCTCGCGATAATATGTTAATCACTCAAGATAATATAGCGGAGAGAATTTTCTTAAACTTTGCATGATCATAGAGCATCATATAAGAAACAAATTCATGAAAAAACTGGGGGTCCCGGTGCTACTTTTTGAGTTATCTGAACCTGAATGCGAGATTTTTGCTTTTTATGTCATTTTCAAGGGCAGATAACTCAAAATCTAGCATACAGATACCTTATTTTATTTCACATTATTTTTTGTTATTACATTTCCAGTCATTATGCAAAGTTTTAAACCATTCTATCAAACAGAATTTTTGCTGTGTTTCAATGAACAAACATACTGCATTTTTCTTGAAAAAAGGGGCATAATTGGAAGAAATTTTCTACTTATTTGCGTAAATGACTATAGAATAAAATCCGTCTCATAGAATTCCTGCAAATTTTGTACAGTTGCAGGAAATAAAGTAAAAAACACTAATCTGAAATCAAATAAAGTGTAACTAACCATTACCTTGAGTTATTTGCCCTTGAAAATGACCTAAAAGAGCAAAAAAAAATATTCAGGGGCAGATAACTCAAAAAGTAGCACCGGGACCCCCATTTTTTGACATAAATTTGTTTCTAATATGATGCTCTATGATCATGCAAAGTTTAAGAAAATTATCTCCGCTAGTTAGAATTTTCCTTCTTTGCCTATATAAACAAGAGGACCATGATGGTCCTGAATCGCTCACCTGTCCCCACATAACCCAGTTTTGAACTGAGCATGACGTCGTTTTTTTCTATTATTTGACATAGTGACCTAGTTTTTGAGCTCATGTAACCCAGTTTTTAACTTGACCTAGATATCATCAAGATAAAAATTCTGACCAATTTTCATGAAGATCCATTGAAAAATATGGCCTCTAGAGAGGTCACAAGGTTTCTCTATTATTTGACCTAATGACCTAGTTTTTAAAGGCACGTAACCCAGTTTCGAACTTGACCTAGATATTATCAAGGTGAACATTCTCACCAATTTTCATGAAGATCTCTGACCCAGCCTAAAAGTTCGGTTTTTGGATGTTTCCGGAATTTAGAAGTTTGAAAGTTTGTAGGCAAAGTGGACGTGGTGCACAAGAGTTACGTTTTAGGAAGAGTTACGTAGGATGAAGGAGATTTTTATCCTTTTCAATTTTACAATTTCATATAAATTAATCAATTAATTAGATAATTAATTAATTATTTACAAACATTAAGGATAATACTAGTAAATACATAAATAACAAGTATAAAAAGAAACAACAGAACTTTAATAATAGCATTTACGCAAACATTTTTCACTTACATTTTACCATCTTTGGAGTCCCGAGTTCGCCAACATTAAATTTTAATTAATGTTGATTATGCATAGTTTAATCGATATAACTTATCATTTAAAACATCTATCTTTCTTTTCTTCAAACATTAAGAAAGTTTTTAACAAATAAGATATTTAATTCATCACGTTTTCATAAATTGAATACAAATGAAAATAATCGCTAATTACTTCCTTACTTTTGCATCAAATGATCATTGTGATTATATAGCATGTCAAAATAAACTCGCACCGCTAACAAACAAACAAAAGAACATGTTGACAGCGTTTCTGGAGTATCAGGTGACACTTTTAATCCAACAAATATTTTGCTGTTCGGTTTTCAGAAGTCAATTTTAGTGTTAAAATATAAACGTGGCTTCAAAAATCGTCCGGTTTTCAGAATTCGGAAGTTCCGGTTTTCAGAGGTTAAAAATTTATAGAAATAAGAACAGAAAACAACGAGACCTTGACTTTCATGCGGTTTTCAAAGGTTTCCGGTTTTCAGAAGGTCCGGTTTTCGGAATTTACACTGTACTATCAAGATGAACATTCAGACCAACTTTCATATTGATCCCATGAAAAATATGGCCTCTAGAGAGGTCACAAGGTCTCTTTATTTTTAGACCTACTGACCTAGTTTTTAACCGCACGTGACCCAGTTTCGTACTTGACCTAGATATCATCAAAATGAATATTCTCACCATTTTTCATGAAGATCCATTGAAAAAATTGGCTTCTAATGAGGTCACAAGGATATTCTATTTTTAGACCTACTGACCTAGCTTTTGACCGCACGCGACCCAGTTTCAAATTTCACCTAGATATTATCAAGGGGAACATTCTGACTAATTTTCATGAAAATCCATTAAAAAAATGTCCTCTAGAGAGGTCACAAGGTTTTTCTATTTTTAGACCTACCGACCTAGTTTTTGACCGCACGCAACCCAATATTCTGACCAATTTTCATGAAGATCTCTTGAAAATTATGGCTTCTAGAGAGGTCACAAGGTTTTTCTATTTTTAGACCTACTGACCTAGTTTTTGACCGCACGTGACCCAGTTTCAATTTTGACCTAGATGTTATCAAGATGAACATTCTGACCAAATTTTCATACAGATCCCATAAAAAATTTTGCCTCTAGAGAGGTCACAAGGTTTCTCTATTTTTAGACTTACTGACCTAGTTTTTGACCGCACGTAACCCAGGTTCGACCTTGACTTAGATATCATCAAGGTAAACATTCTCACCAATTTTCATACAGATCCATTAAAAAATATGGCCTCTAGGGAGGTCAAAAGGATTTTCTATTTTTAGACCTACTGACCTAGTTTTTGACCGCACGTAACCCAGTTTCAAACTTGACCTGGATATCATTAAGGTAAACATTCTGACGAACTTTCATAAAGATCCCATGAAAAATGTGACCTCTAGAGTGGTCACAAGCAAAAGTTTACGGACGGACGCACGGACGGACGCACAGACTTTCTAACCAAACGGTCTTTATGTGACTCCCTCATTGTTCTCTCTATTGTTCTAACAGTCACATGAAAAGAAAAATAGTCACATAAACAGAACGGAATGAATGACATCAAAGAGAAAGTACCGTTATGCAGTCACTTAACCATCATTTCGCGGGCACGGACGGACGGACGACGGACGACAGACGACGGACGCCGCGCGATCACAAAAGCTCACCTTGTCACTTTGTGACTGGTGAGCTAAAAACCCTCACAACTGTCCCATTTCCCCTTAAATCTAGTTATAGTAGAGAACCGTTTTGTACATTAAAAAAAACGTTTATAAAGATTTATGTAACAAAAAACAAAAGTGAGCAGGAAATAAAAATGACAGGTAGATATTCCAGAAATAGAATACCTAGAAATGAAAGATATTGTCAATGCTGTCACTCTGTAGACTTAGAAGATGAATTTCTCTTTATTATAATATGCCCATGCTATTTAGAATTACGCAAGAAATATATTGCAAAATACTACTATGTTAGACCAAGTATGTATAAATTCTTGAATTTGATTCAGTCTGAAAATAATATGGTATTTTATAGATTAGCATTATATTGTAAAAATGCACTGTATAAAAGAAATTCTATTCTAAATACTATTGTAAATTAGTTATATACTGTTCATCCTCAATTGTTTTCTTTTGTTTATTGGCACTGACATATAACTTGTCAAATACATTAATTAACTAGTCATT
>NW_026462552.1:0-66654 GCF_021730395.1 Mercenaria mercenaria
TTCTTTTGATTTCATTTTTGTTGTGCGCTTGTATTTTCAGTCTGTCATAACAAGTAGTTTAATATGTATAGTAATTATAGGAGAAAGGACACAATAAGTTACACAAACTTTGTTTCCTAATCCTCATTTTATCTTTAGAACTGTTGTATCATGTTATGCATACTTGTATAAAAATACTGTTTAAACTAATTTCACCTTTTCATTTAATGACTTACGTAAAACAGCGTGTGTTTGAAATAATAGAGAAGTTCACTGAAATGGAATTAAAAATGTATTTTAACACTTGTTTAGAACGAAACGATATGACATGAAAAGAAAAAAAAAACACTTTTATATTTGTTCTTAAAGACAAAGCTTAAATCGGTAATTAATGAAGACCAATTAGTAAATATGTTTTGATTCCATTTAAACTTTGAAATGATAGCAACAAAAGTTGAAAAATTCCACTTGTGATCATACACAGGCATCATGCAGACGACGCGAGCTGAGCATGCGCTTTACCATCTCCAAATCTACACGCTGCGCATGCGTATAATGCAAAAAACTCGTCGCACGCTTACACGGTTTAAAACTAATTTGATTGGCTGCACGATTAACTAAGCGTGTAACGTGAAACGTTTATGAACGGTGCCACGCAAGGGTTTAATCGTGTGCACGGGGAACCAACACGCGGGCGCCACTGTAGGTTTTATAAGGGCAAACATTCTGACCAAATTTAATGAAAATCAATTGAAAAAGCAGTCTCTATCGCAAACACAAGATTATTCTATAATTTGACAGTGACCTAGTTTTTTAACTCAAATGACCCATATTCAAACTCGACATAGATTACATCAAGGCAATCATACTGACCAAATTTCACGAAGATCAATTGAAAAATACAGCCTCTATCGCATACACAAGGTTTTTCTTTGATCTGACCTAGTGACTAGTTTTTTTTTTACCTAGATAACCCATATTCAAACTCGACCTAGATTTTATCAAGGCAAACCTTCTGACTTAATTTTATTTTAAGGTCAATTGAAAAATAAAGTCTCTATCGCATACACAATATTTTTTTGATTTGACCTAGTGACTTTGTTTTTGACCCCAGATGACCCATTTTAAAATTTGGCCTTGATTTCATTGAGGTTATCATTCTGACCAAAATTCATGACGATCAATTGAAAAATACAGCCTATATCGCATACACAAGTTTTTTCTTTGATTTGACCTATTGACCTAGTTTTTGACCCCAGATGACCCATTTTCGAACTTGGCCTAGATTTCATCTGGTTTATAATTCTAACCAAAATGTATGGAGATTAATTGAAATATACAGACAGACGCCGGACATTGAGCGATCACTAAACCTCGCCTTAGCATTGCTCAGGTGAGCTTAAAATGAAAACAAAGTACCTACTCACTCCAAAAACAAAAGGAAAGAAAGGAAGAAAGAAAATTAAAGATAAAAGGTAAGGGTAGATTTCTCGGAAGCACAGCACCGGAGTCACGCATTTGCAAAGTAGGCCCACAATAAAAAGAAGCTGTAATAGAAAAATATTACAGACGGGTTGCTTCAAACATCTATTAAGTACATTAATTTATGTGAAATATAGACAGAGGGGGAGGAAGCGGTAAAATGGTGGGGGAGAGAAATTTAAAGGGGAAGGAAAACAAGGATGAATATACAGAGGGAATACTATGTTCTTTAATAATAACAGACTACAACGTAAACCACAAAAGCATAGACACTCATGTACCAAAATCAAATAAACAATCACACCCAACAAAGTAACATAGAAATCAGTAAGGCACCGTCTTAGACACACAATCACACAAACGCACCCGTATAAGCCGAAAAAAATGTGTACTGCCTTAAGACTCCGTCAGCCTAAAAACACATATATTGTACACAACCCTATATAAGTGAAATGCTTTAATTTTGACAGCATGCCCAGATCTTTATGTAAATAATGTACATACAGATTGTTGTATATTGAAGTAAAAACGAACTACCAGCTTCCTTGAAAGTGTGATATTCAATGAAAATAAATAGAAAATAATTGTAAAGGCTGCAAAATCAGGAAAATTCAGTGTTATTGTGCAGTGTTTTGTGTTTATTCAAGACTTGAAATTTAATTTTATACAAAATATATTGGATTTACTCACACTACAAGAAAGGTAGAAGTATGCCCAATATGCATAAGAATTTTGGTGAGTCTGAACATGTATTTCATAATGACCCCGGTACAACCAATTTTGCATGGCATATGCATGTAGTTCAAAATCCTTGTACAGGATTTATCAGGTTTTTACTTTTGATGTAGACTCCAGCTATAGATAAACCCTTAGACTCTAATCAGAGATAAGTCATCAGACCTAAAGTAGACGAATGTCTTGCATTTTTAATTCTTACATTTCAAACTAATTTTTACTTACTCGATTCGGGTCATTCTTCTAGCAATTAAAGCACTCATTTTGTCATATTTCTTGTCTATTGCAACTTCCAAAGCAGTTTTCTGTTCTTTGTTCCTCGCAAGCACATCAATTCCATGTTCAAGCAATTTTGTAGCAACATGTTTAAAATTGTATTTAGCTGCATAATGTAGCCATCCGTTGCCAGATGTCTCATCTCGTATGAGGTTAGGGTCCTTCCCATGATGAATACGATTATTCACTACTTTTAAGACCTGTAAAGATAATCGCGAACTTTTTAAAATTGTGTCCGAGTGTTTAATATAATGGATAAAACTGAAAAGTAATAACTCTTCCTACAATCACATTTTTCGATTGAAATTTCTTTTGAAAATGCATGACAACAAAATAAACTGACTAAAATTACGAAGCGAGTTTTAGATAAACAATTTGCCAATGCTTTTGTTTTAAAAAATATACTTCTAAGGTCTGCTGATTTAATAGAAATAGAAGTGACCTACATTTGTTACAGGTCTCCTCCATTTATACCAAGATGTACTGATACTAACATTTAGCATATTAACAGAAACTACTGTACCGAATGCTTCCGAATTCCACAAAAGATTACTTAACATGAGATTACTTAACAGGAGAGACGGCGTAAATCAGGCTTAGATTTTGCAAAATCGTTCTCCATTATTACTTAAACAGTAAGTTGAATGTTTTGCATGTAACCAGAAAGTGGGCTTGCCCAGAACTTTGTCCGCTAAAATAAATGTATCAAATTAAGAAATAATTTATAGCAAAATACTGTTTAATACTATTCATGCACGATGGGCGGATATACGTCGAGAGCAAAAATTTCACGGGGGTGGGGGGGGGGGGGGGGTCAGCCCCTCGTGAAATTATTTGTACGACGTATTACCGTCCTAGTGTACAAATGGTGCCAAAACATACTTTTGCTATAAATGATTTCGATTCTAATACGTCCTTAATGTAAATCAGTAGATGAAATATAGTAGCGCTCTTTCTTGGTCGCAATAAAAACATTTACATCGCCGCAAGTTAACATGAGGTCATTCTAGCATAAGAGTGTATTAACAGAGAAAAGCATATTGGATTGTTATTTCGAATGAATGTTATTAACTGTCGTTATCAGCAGCAGATTAATAATAACCAAGGCGATTTTTTCCAGAATAAGCCAAGAAAGAATATACACTGAAATTTTATAGTATTACACTGATATCTGCAGTCTTGTCAAATGAAAATATTCTGATTATTGGAAATAACATACATGCATGGGACATAACGGCAGAAAAACAATTGGTCCGAGAGCTCACAGACTTTTATTGCAACAATTGAGGCCAAAAGAAGTTTATACATTTTTGGAAACAATATTTCATATCCTCCATGAAAACCCATTTCTTAAGTTTCAAAGCCGTGCCTATCTATATTTTGTTCACTTATGTTTGTGATAGGGGAGGTAAAACTCACTCGTAAAAATCTAGGGGGTAAGGTAAAGTTTACGTCTACCAGTTTTTTTTCACTGTTTAATTACAGTAGCTATATGATTGTCAGTAAATGTATATATGTGAACCAATGTCAGCAAAAAGAACTTCACCAAAAAGGAATGAAGGGCAAACTTGATATTTGAGGCCAAAGGTCAAATTTATGTACAAATCACAAAAATTGGCATATCTGAAATTTATTTTTATTCTTAAAAATTAGTTTGTTATCATAAGTCACTCAGCTTTATATATGTAATGTGTATATATCAGTCAAAGTCAGAAATGCAAACTTATTGCAAAACGTCAATGTCAACCCTGATAATTGAAGGTCAAAGTTCATTTTCATGCAAAAATATGAAAAATGTTACATTTACTTTTTCTAACGTTTTTAATATGTATTTACATTGTTAGTCACTGAAGTTAATTTGTTTTAATGTTTGTATGTCAGGCAAAGTCAGCAGTGCAAAGGTTACCCCAAAACTGCCAAGGGTAAAGCTTATATCAAAGGTCAAAGGTCAAATTTGTGTGAAAAGTTGCATGACTAGTTTCCTGTTTGAAATATAACAGCTACTTCTGAAAATATAAATGCTATTTCTAATCATTATTTGTAATTGATCGGGATTCATTTTATTGTATATATGCCCCACAATGTCAGTAATAAAGATATCGTCTAAAATCAGACAAGTTCAAATGTGATATTAAGGGTCAAAGGTCATTTTCAAGTAAAAGAATAAAAAACATAGCTCTTTAACTTTTTTTTCTTGTTAATGATATTTTGTCGATATTAATCAACAATATCAGTTCATTTTTAAGTATAAAACGTAGGCTATGTCTGGTATGCACATATTATTTCAAAACATTCACGGTCAACCATAATTTCAAAGGTAAAAGGTAAAAAAAGTGAGTAAAATGTTGTAATAATATCACCTGTTTGTAATATGTTTTATCGTTTAAAAGTATTTGTTTTGTCATTTTAGTAACTGATCGTTGTTCATTTTACTGTATATATGTCAGACGATGTCATGGAAAAGAAAATAAGTCAAGGTTGAACCTGGTATTAAAGGTCAGGGGTCATTGTTTGTGTAAAAGATCAAATTGTAGCATACTTACTCATTACTTGGTTCAAAAATAATAGCTCTTGTTATAATTTTCTGTTAGCAATTTATTTTAATGTATACACCTCAAGCAAGGTCAAGAATATAGGTCTTATTTAAATAAGGCAAAACCAAACATATTATCAAAGGCCAAAGGTCAAATTTGCGTGAAAATTAGCCAAACAAACAGTATTTTTGCAATGATTTTTCATTATTTTTTAGGGTATTTCAAAACTATTAACTAATTATTATTCATTTTAAAGTATATATAACAGATGATATCATTCTTGAAATAATAATGAAAAATTAGTCAAGGTCAAATCTGACATTAAAGGTCAAAGGAGAGGGCCTTCAAAAAAATCGCCATTATGAAAAATAAACTGGCTGGAACAAGCTGGGGAGTAAATGCAAAGATCCTCTGCAAGTCTACACAGGCAACGTACGGCCCATAGCAGAGTACGCATCAACCTCATTGGTACCTGCTTCCAAAACCAGTAAAGATAAATTGGACAAGGTTAAATTTCAGGTCTGAAGATAATCCCGGGGCAATGAAAACAACTCAAATAAAATAAATGGAAAAGACAGCCAACGCTGAGCTATTAGAGACAAGACGAGAGTATAAAGCTTTTGGGTATGCAGAGAAGGCAAAGAGACAACCATCCCACCCATCCACTCAAAACTCGAAAGCAGAACCAAGAACAGACTGAAAAAAAAAACAGAGTCTTAACCACATCATCAAAGAACTGCAAAAAGGAAAAGCAGCAGCACTGGACACAGAGGTAGAGCCGCTCGAGCCCAATGAATAGGTTCCTAGACAATGTGCTCCAAAGATCAGATTGGAGGCGCCAGGAGTAGAAGAAAAGGGAAAGCAACATCGGGCTTACCAACAATCTCTTACGCTAGAAATGATCAATAACCGGTAACCAGCACACTCTTGGATCCAGGCATATACCGATGGATCAGTAAAAAAGGCAGTTCAGAAAGCTTGGAGTGGTGCCTACACCAAATTTTCAGACAGCTCCTCCTTCATACTCTCTCATCCAGTCGGCAAGAGATGCTCAAACTACAGATCCAGATGCAAGCCCTCACATCGGCGACACTCGAACTGTATTAGCAAGCAGAAATGGGACAATATATTCCTAACAGACCACAAGACAGCTCTTCTGGCTCTCTCAGTAGGTCCATCAGACCCATCATTCTCCTGCCTGAGAACAACAATGTAGCATTTCGATGGATTCCTGCACATGTGGGCATAGCTAGAAATGAAGCTGCGCACAAACTTCCAAAGACAGCAACCAGGCAAATATAGCCCCAACCTCCAACTTCATACAGAGAAGCTCAGACTCTGTGGAAGAACAGCTTTGCGTCAGACTGGAAGAACATAAATGGAGGTTACCTGCCAAATCGGGACTGTCTACACAAGCTAAACAGCCAATTAACTGTCTTCCATCTGCGCACTGAAGACTGTGGCCTGAGAAAACATATGAAGAGGCTGGGAGTTGCAGAGAAAGCTAAATGTCAGTACGGATCAGAGGAACAAACACCGTTTCACATTCTGCAAAGCTGTTCCTATCTGGAAGAAGCACGCCAGTAAGTTTGGGCAACAGACATCCCATTTGAGACCAAGCCGTGGAGAGATGCCAGCGACCTGCTGAATACAGTGCAGTTCATTGCCGCATCTAATCATAAGATATAAAACGGTCATAAGAAGATGGAAGGCAGTAAGGAAGTAAGTAAGTAAAGGCTAACATTAAAATGAATTAACATCAAGTTATAACAAGATATGTTTGAACAAAGAAATAAAAACACAGTGCTATCTTTTGAATTTTTTATCCGAAAATGAATTTTAAACTTTAACATCAGGGCTGATCTAGACTCATGTCTTAAGATATCTTCATTGTTGACGTTGTCCCATATATATATAGACATGTCTGAAACTTCCAGGAATAACCATAAGATATTAATAATGCCAAAATACCTTTAAACAATGAAAAGTATTGCAAAAATGCTATTTTTGCGATCTTTCACACAAATTTCACCTTTAACCTTTGATATAAGCTTTTCAAATCACTGTTTTTGAAATTAGATCTACATTGCTGACATTGATTTACAAATAAACATAAGACATAATTATTTTCAATGAACAAAATGACAAGAAAATTTGTAACGAAGAAGAAATTAAAACTGCTGTATTTTGAATTTTTACATGAAAATGACCTTTGACATTTAATGTCAGGTTTGACCTTGACTTATTTTTCATTATTATTTCAACAGTGATATTGTCAGTTGTTTATACTTTAAAATAAATACTGATCAGTTTTACTAGTAGTGACCACAATAACCTACACAACAAAGAAAAATCATTGCAAAATTCTTGTTATTTTGCGAATTCTTACACAAATTTGATCTTTGACCTTTGATAATAGGTTTGCCTTAGACTTATAAGGATAAAACCTAAATTGCTGCCCTTGCTTTACATGTATACATTAAAGTAAATTGCTAACAGTGAATTATAACAACAAGCTATTTTTGATCAAAGTAATGAGTAAGTATGGTAAATTTTGTGATTTTTTTATACAAAAGTGACCCCTGACCTCCACTACCAGGTTTGACCTTGATTTATTTTCTCTTCCATGACATCGTCTGACATATATACAGTAAAATGAACAACGATCAGTTGCTAAAATGACAAAACAAATACTTTTAAACAATAAAAATTATTACAAATAGGTGATATTATTGCAACATTTTACTCACTTTCTTGACCTTTTACCTTTGATATTACGGTTGACCTTGAATGTTTTGAAATTATATGTGCATACTAGACATCGCCTAACATTTATACATTAAAAAATGAACTGATAACGTTGACTAATATCGACAAAATATTATCAACAAGAAGAAAAGTGAAAGAGCCATTGTTTCATTCTTTTACATGAAAATGACCTTAGACCCTTAATATCACATTTGAACTTGTCTGATTTCAGACGATATCTTTATTACTGACATTGTGGGACATATATACATTAAAATAAATCACAAGCAATTACAAATGATGATTAGAAATAGCATTTATATTTCAAACAGGAAGCTATTCACGCAATTTTTCACACAAATTTGACCTTTGACCTTTGATATAAGCTTTACCCTTGGCAGTTTTGGGGTTACATCTGCACTGCTGACTTTGCCTGGCATACAGACATTAAAACAAATTAACTTCAGTGACTAATAATGTGAATACATATTAAACAGATTAAAAAAGTAAAGGTAACATTTTCCACATTTTTGCATGAAAATGAACTTTGACCTTCAATTATCAGGAATGACTTTGACGTTTTGCAATAAGATTTGCATTTCTGACTTTGGCTGATATATACACATTACATAAGTAAAACTGAGTGACTTATGGTAACAAACTAATTTTTAAGAATAAAAATAAATTTCAAATATGCCAATTTTTGTGATTTGTACAAAATTTCCAAATCTTTAGTCACAGGAACCGATTTACACATTATTTTGTCTTTCACACTTTTTATGAGACCACCTGCGAACCATGATGTTTAAACCTACAATGCTGTAGGCTCGAAACCTCGATTGAGGCGTAAATTTATTTCATGTAAGGAGACAGAATATGTGAAACGATCCTATGGAAGCATAAAACGCAACTAGGCAACACAATCGAAGAATCGGTTTAGCTGAGTCAGTTGATGAGAGGAAATAAGATTCGGAACACCCTCGTGATCCCAAGCACCTACTTAAGTGGAATTCTAATGAGCAGACGTAAAATGAATGCACTCCATGACCCGAAAGAACCTAAAAGTACTAGAATGTGTCTGTAGGACACAGCGTGTGCCCCCACTGGTAAATTTGTCACAAAAAAGGGGCAATAATTCAAATGTTTGCAGTCTTTTAATGAGGTATAACCTCAGTAAACATTTTATGAAAAGGATTCGTTATTCTATGCCTTATACTTTTTGAGCTATGAGCATCACAAACAAAAAATCCACTATTTTGGCTATCTCAATGGGCCATAACTCTGTAATAAGAGCTAAGATTCTCAAGAAGAATGCCAAGTGTGCAAGATCACATCAAGATAAAGACTCAAGCAAGGTTTCATGGACTTACATCAAACACTTTTTGATGTAGGCACATAACAAGGTGAAAATACGCACCTTTTTACTATTTCATGGGCCATAACTTTAAAAATAAGGAGCGGAACAAGATGAAAAATAAGAGGTTTGCAAGTTCATATCATGATAAAGACTCATACAAGGTTTAATCAATTTATATGAAATACGTTTTGAGCTAGGCCCGTCACAAGGTGAAAATGTGCATTTTTGTCTATTTCAGGGGCCATAACTCTGAATAAAGGGGGCAGATCCAAATGAAAATAGTAGGTGCGCAAGTTCATATCATGATTAAGACTCATGCAAGGTTTCATGAATCTATATCAAGTACTTTTTGAGCTTGGCGTGTCACAAGGTGAAAATGTGCATATTTTACTATTTCAGGGGCCATAACTCTGAAAAAAGGGGGCGGAGCCAGACGAAAAATAGGAGGTGCGCAAGTTCATATCATGATAAAGACTCATGCAAGGTTTCATCAATTTATATCAAATACTTTTCGAGCTAGGCGCGTCACGAACTTCGAGCGGACGGACGGACGCACGCACGCACGCACGGATGCACGGACATGACCAAATCTATATGCCCCCACCACTCATGGGGGGCACAATAACAACATCAAGTCCAAGCTGGCTTACGGAAGGATGGTTCTACCAAGGTGCCTGAACTAGTGCCCGGATGGGTCTTCCTCCATCAGAAAAACCTAGAAAGTCGTTGTATGACATATAATTGTGCTGGTGTGATGTTAAAACTAACAGCAAACCACCTTCCGGTTATATACTAAATGTTCACAAGAATTGTATTTGTAAAAGATGAAAAGTTTCTTACGTGTTCTTCTCCCTTTTCAAAATCGATTTCCAGGCTTCGAAAAGGTATTTTAAGAAGAATGTCCCTAGACGCCATGTTGTAGACAGCACCTTTTGAAATAAATATAAAGAGGAATTAAACCTGAGAAAGGAATTAACAGTTTATGCTTTGAATATCTTTTACTTAACAAATTATAAGTAATAATTTAGACAGATTCAAGCTAACGAACATGTTCAAATTCATACAGTACTTATTTTTCTACTAAATCCTAGAGCTCAGTATAGAAAATTCCCAAATAACTCAAATCCTAATGAAGGTTATTAAATGTATTTTGCCTCATCAATAATTTAAATTCTGATTCACTAAAGAATTTAGTTTATACAATGGTACAAAAATCCAATAGGAATAATTTTGATTTAAAAAATTGAAAATTTGTCATTAAAATTTTAAAATCTTAACTCTGACATTGGAGCAGAGCAGTCAACAGAAAAATGTAAACACAAAGGAACTGTCAGGTAACAAGGCGGGTTATCACACTGGCTACTTTACTGATAATATTGCAGTGTCAGTAATATTTGAGATGGTTGATGGTAATCATAAATTATGTACACATGTATTCAATTTATGTAACAACTGGAATAAATGACACTAATCTATTAATCTGTTACAAAACTAATTCATACAAATATGTATTTTGCTATTGTTTTTTTTATTATTAGTTCAAATTTGTTATTTTGATTCTTACTAATATTTACTGCAATGAATCATTTACATTTCAAATCATAAAATTTGTTAAGTTAAATCAAATAATATCTAACCATTAAATATTCACTATAGAAAGTCCTGCAAAGTGATTCCTTCTACAAACTTAAACGTCTTCTTATTCAAATTATGACAATTTCATAGTGCCTGTTTAGAATTCACCTGTAATTCAGTGAGGTTTTATAGTGAAACTTACATGTCTTCAATCTTTCTTCAATCAACTAACTTCTAGCAATAAATTATACAAAAATGTCAATACTTCCTCTGACCTCGATTCATATGTGACACTAATCATAAGGGATCAAATACTCTACTAATATATCTATCAGGTCAGTCAGCTGATCCATCTTGTTGGAGTAAATTAACCCATTCTTGACTTACATGCCTTCTGTTGCCTTTACGTATGTTAGGGTTTCACCTGGCGGGGAAAACTTTTATTTACACTGTCTTGTGACTTTGGAACATGGTGGGGTTAAGAGTGAGTTTATAAGTGCACCATAAACCGGTTTTAAACTCCCCAGTGGTGGTTTTGCCGCTGACCGTTTCAAGGCGGTAGCATTCACTTATTTTTAGGGAGCTCCTCCCATAGTTTGGGTGTAGGGCCTACACCAGACTGGTCCATGAGACTGGCCCTTAACATCACTATTAACCAATCTACCCAACATATATAACAATGATAAATATAACTTAATTAAATTTTTATCTTAGGTGTCATAGGATCTAAAAACAAGTCTTAAAAAGGTCATTTATTAATTGATCTCAAAAAGGAATGGTTTCTTTTGGTGGATCGGTTGTGCTCATTATATATTCATTTGTAGAAGTTTCTTGTGTAATGTCTCATATAGCTCTAATGGCAGGAAAAAAACTTTATATTTGCAACACAAAAAAAGTAAATGAAACAACGAAACAAAATGCTGTAAATATTTGCGAAGACTCGGTCAATGTCGTGTCTGCCTATTCCAAACTACGCTGCAAAGCGCTGTGGCAGAAATATGCTCCAGTACGTTTAAGAACATGACAAACTTTTTCATCTTAAGCACTTAAATTCCGATCCATAAAAGAGGTTTTTGTTAGTAGCACAGGAAAGGAAAGATCGGAAAAGTACAGTATTGTTAGAAACATGTATGTTAAATTTGACAAATTCTACTTCCACCATTATGATATAGAGGCCTTTAATAAATGCACATATTATTGTTGTAATTGACCTAATATCAGACCTTGCAAGAAAAAAGTTTTGGTGTCTAATGAATACCTTTCTTATAATAAAATAAATCTTATCTTCTAATGCCTGAAATAGATAAATATTTACTTTGGTTGTTAAATAATGCTCCTTTATGTATTATTTACCGAATAAAATGTAAAAAGGGATTTATGTACTCCACCCACCACATTAGTACATATACTTACGCGGGAAATCTTAAGAACTTCTTATCCTTTATAAAGGAAAAGAACCCTAATGTTTACAATAAAGAAAGCATAATGAATGAACAATTAACTAAAAGATCAGATACCTTTGCTTAGTTTATACGATGGGGAACATCAAAAGGAAAGCAGACCCAGCAATATAAGTCTGTATTATATACCTATATAAATTCTTTGAAAAGTCGGCTTGTATTTCACAATTAAATATGAACAGACAGACAAAAATTCCGTATTGTACCTTTTAAATTCCGTATTGTACCTTCCGTATTGTATGCTGCCGGACTATTTTCATTAATATGCATGACCCGGCACATTTCTATAAATAGCGCACATAAAAACTTCACTAAGTTCCATTTTATATCGATAAACATTGAAGATTTCGTTCAAGAACAAAACGAGAATCAAGATGGTAAAGGTATATAATAAAAGGGTCATTATAACACTAGCTAGATCTGGGACTGTGTATTCGGCTCTCGTGGAATTTGCCAGGTCGGATCACACTCGGCGCATGCGCGCCTCGTGAGATCCGATCTGGCAAATTCACTCGAGCCGAATACTGCATCCCAGATCAAGCTACTGTTATAATAACCCTATTTTATTCAAGATAACAAATTAATCCGAAATTAATATACATTAAAAAAAATAGGGGTCACTAATATCTGTTATTATATCTTAAAGACCTGCTCCAGTCCTACGTTTTAACCTTAAATTATTACAGAAAAAGAATGAAAATCCTGACTATATACTATGAAATAAAGTATGGCCTGTGGCCGTTAACTGTAAACAGTTGTAATCATAGGTTGCATACACACAATAGAATTTGAATAGCCGCGGAGCAGGGCTTTAATTATTATTTTATAAGAAAATACTGTACATATGTTTTCATTGGTTCACCCTTTTGCTAACTGTACAGCTACGTATTGCTTAGGAAAATCTCGAAAACCCGTGAAAATCATCGACTGACACACACCCTCTAAATTGCATTAAAATTGGAGTCTTTAGGTCCTACGTAAATCGCGAATTACCAAATATTGCTGGATTTTTTAAGACATGCTTCGTTCCTACCTTTTAACCTGAAGTTGTCACTACAAAAGAATGAAAATCCTGACCATGAACAGTAACGCCTGTCAAAATAGAGTCTATTTTATATAAAATTCTATATTTAAAAAAAACCCTCTGGTTTTGCGTGTGTTAGAGTGTGGCGCGCGGCCGTTAACTGTTACCTATTGTAATCATGGGTTACATACAGAATTTGAATAGCCGCGGAGCAGGGCTTTAAAACAAATTTTTGTGTGTTTGCTCGGAGATTATTGATTTTTATCACTGAATATGCCAAGAAGACATATGCCTCACATTCGCTTGCTGGCTGGTGAAAGTCAGCGTCAAGTGGCACAGTCCTACAACGTCAGCCAAAGACCCGGAAGTGGTCGGCTGAGAATTACGTCAGTCCGAAATGACCGTGCAATGGAGGTAATGGCTAAATGAAGAAGATTCGACTCGGCGCTTACGTTGAAAAGAGATTTTTGAGGGCGACAAATGTGAATGTTTCTGTTTAAACCTTTAGAAACAGACTCCATGAAGCAAACTTAAACGCTCAAAGGCCCGCCATACTTGAACCACTTCCCGCATAACATCGGATAATCAGGTTGGCGTTTGCACGGGATCATCTATTGGAGACTACACCAGTTTAGACACATTTTGTTCACTGACAAATCCAAATTCTGTCTTGACTTCAATGATGGTTGAGGACACTTCTGGCGACAACGTAATGTACTGAGAGCTCCCGGGACTGTTGTATAGCCGAACATGACCAGTGGATAAGTGGATCTGTAATGGTTTTTGCTTGCATCTATTATGATGAGCGAACGGACCTGCATATGTTCTTGAATAGAACTGTCACTAGTCTGCGTTGTAGGGACGAAATACTCGCACCATATGTTGTCCCTTACGCTGGCGCATAGGTCAGGATTTCATACCTATAGACGATAATGCTATTGCGCACCGCGCCAAAATCGTAGATGCCTACCTTCAGGAACAAGGCATCGAACGAATGGATTGGCTAGCACGCCCTCCGGATCTTACAAAATTATAAAGGTTATGTGTGCATGTTCTGTTCAGTAAACGTGATTTATTCAAATAAAAAGCATACATATGCAGTTGTTGAAGTGTTTTAAATGTTGCTAATTTTTCTAGGTGGAAAATTTGAATGGCGACTTTTGCGTATGTGACATTTCAAAATTTCTTTATCAACCAAAAGTTAAAATTACACAAGTAAGCTTATTTTGACATCTAAAATTGAAAGTACACTATTGGTAAACAAACCTTTCTGAATGAAACACAAATAGGCTCGATTCATTGAGAAACGGCATGTGAGGTGAATGTATTACATTTGTTTGCACGTTGTCTAAGCTGATTGCAAAATATTATATTTTCTCATAAATATATAATTACGGATCGTAACACAATTATTGATGATGTCTTTTTAAAACATACAAGAATTTTGATAATGAGTTATTAAAAATGATTAAAATGTAGCTCGGGTGGGTGGGATATTTTAACCCATAAATTTTGGTAAAAGTCGTCAAAATATGGATTAAATTGAAACAGTGAGCCTTTAATTGATTTAGAAAATTTACATCAGCAAAACGCTGATATCTGATATTCAGTATTGAAACAATCTACAAAATATTCGTGTGTAGTCAATAATACTTTCAAAGAGAGAGAATTCTGCGTGGTGTGTATAATTTTTGTTTGGCATACGGTAGAAAGCGACATCCGGTATTAAACAACCCCGGTATGAATGAATAAATAGCTGAAGTGGATGAACTTTTGCCTAATTTCTGGGTTAAGAAATCGAAAAATTAAAGGGCATACAGAAACTGGCCCACAGACCTATAGGGCCTTAAAAATAAAATGTATGTACGTTCTAGGGATTTTCTGTTAATGAATTTGTGAAATCTAAAAGTCCTGTTCGTTGCTAAGAACGGACGGTGGCGATCGAAAATGACATATTAGTGTCATTCACTTTTTAATCCAAAGATTACGCCGAATGTTTGTGTTCATTTATATACATACATATATTTTTTTGTATTTGGACGCGATTTATCAATAAGTCCTGGTGAAAAATGGTTTTGTTTTGTTCCTTGAATTCAAGAGTGAAATCTAACAGTTAATTTCGTTTTCGTCGTTATTTAGCCTATCCTCAGTGGGTTAGAAATACTAGGCGAATCGTATAGCCTTATAGCTTAGTGTGTGTTATCGGGCAGACGTGTTTTTCTGAAATGTGACTTTTTCAATGGAAAATACTCGTAGTAAAGAACATGTTTCTTTTTTAATTTTGAAAAAAAAATGTTTCTAGAATTTGTTTCCTGTTTACATTGCGATTAAACACTTGTATTATGAAAATAAAAAATATGGCAAAAAAGTATGGGTCACTAGGCTAAATTTTATGTTAAGACCGCTTGAATGCAACACCTCTTCGGAGGGGCCTCCGTGACCGAGTGGTTAAGGTCGCTGACTTCAAAGCACTTGCCCCTCATCGATGTGGGTTCGAGCCTCACTCGGGTTATTGAATTCTTCATGTGAGGAAGCCATCCAGCTGGCTTACGGAAGTTCAGTTCTACCCAGGTGACGAAAAATGGCACAGACCTGATCAAAATCATTATTTGTATATCTGCTAGAAGTTAAAAAAGGTTTAAAAAGATTCTTCATTCTTTCTGTAATTAAATACTAAATAATCTGAAAGGGGATATTGTCTTATCAATACTTAGTAAATTGTCTAACATTATATAAACAACATTGTCTTTGTACTAAAATGCGCTGTCAAAACACAGCCACAAAAATGGCAAGATACATGTCAGGCATGATTCATGTCAATACAACATAAACCAGTATCAACATTTTGTTACTAATAAAACTTATTAAAAAAAGTTATTTTATTCAAGGTTCCTCATATGTAAATTTAGGTAGATTAAGTGAGGATGCAAATAGAGGCGATTTTACCTAAGTTGGTCATCTTGGATGCATTGTAGTAGACTATTACGAGGGGCATTTCAAAAGTAATGCAACTGGGGTGATATAAAGCGCGCGTTTGATAGATTTTAAATTATTTACGCGTCATACCCTCAAAGTAATCCCCCTTGTTACGTACACAAAGTTTCAAACGTTTAATCCAGTTCTTAAAGGCATCTTCATACTCATTTTCAGGTATACCCAGCATACACTGATAAACAGCGGACCCCAAGGCCTGTCGGGACCTATACCGTCTACCAGCTAAATGTTTTTTTCAATTTAGGGAACAAGAAATAGTCACACGGGGCTAGGTCTGGGGAATATGGTGCATGTGGAAGAACTCGAACCCTTTCCTTGTTCAAAAACGAGGTCACAATAGCAGACTTATGCGCAGGGGCGTTGTCATGCAACAAGGATAGGTGCTTAAAGCCAGTGTGTGGGCGACGTTTGAAACATTGTTTTTTAAGTTTCTTCAACACTTTTTCTTTATAAAATATACCAGTCACAGATTTTCTATTTGGTACAACCAGTTGCATAATAGGGCCACGTATATCAAAGAAATAACAAACATTCTTTCTTAGCACTAATCAATCTTTTGGCAATTGAGGGTCGGCGACAGTTTTTGGTAGCCCATATTTTGTTGTTTATTTTTCTGGTAGGCTCGAAAAAGTGAACCCATGTCTCATCTCCAGTAATAATGTCAGAAAACTGCTTTCTTTGATATTTTGGAAACATTTTAAGCAGTTTTCTGGCGGTTTCAAGTCGGACATGCTTTTGCGTGTCTGACAACAAATGAGGGATCCACCTAGCTGTAATACGTCTCATTTTTAAATTACGTTTTAGAATGCGGAATACGCTTGCGGCTGAAATATCAACTCTACTAGCTATCTGATGAACAGTTAGTCTGGCGTCAGACTTAACCACATCACATACTTTGTTAACCATAGTGTTAGAAGTAGCACTACAAGGACGTCCCGATTTTGGTGCATCATTAATGGAGTCACAACCGCTTCTAAACTTCTTAATCCACCTCGTGACGGTGGCATACGACACTTCATTCTGTCCATGAACAACACACAATTCGTTAAAAATCTCCTTCGCTGATACGCCAAGCTGGCATCGAGTCTTTATATAACCTCGAATTTCAGCTGCCTTTACACTTCTCTTGCCAACCATTTTACTATAGTATCAATGACTTTATGTTGCGTTTATCACTGTATTAGCGATAATACTGCGTGTACACCTGTAAATTTGGTATGTCTGTGTAGGGAATGGATGTCTCGCTATATCGGTACAATTTTCAAGAAACTCCCGTACAAGGCGAGGCCGCACGATAATCAGTTGCATTACTTTTGAAAAGCCCCTCGTATATCTATTCCATGAATGTTCTTGACAAAGTTTGAAATATTTCAATTGCATTTAAGTCTGAAAGTGATCATTTACCTATTCATTTATCTCTAAGAGTGAATGAATATGTATACCAATATTTTCTAGATGTAAATAGTCCTGAAAGTTCAAATGTAGCTATAAGAATATGTATAAACACAGAAAATAGTGAGGAATTTAAAAAAGTGTTCTACGTGAAAATGCGGCAGAATATTTGACGAAATAGACATGTAAATTGATGAAGATATTGATATAGCTAATTGATATAATTGTTTTAAACTTAAAAAAAGCTATATCAGCTTAAAGTGATCCTTTTTGAAGCAGAGAGGATAAATCTTCTAAAATATTGTCTTTTAAAAGTACTTGGTATTACAAAGATTGCAGTGAATTAAAACTAAACAAAAATACGCTTCTAAGAAAACGCAGCACTAGTAGAAGCATTAATGACCTTAATTATTGCATGGGCTTTAAAAACAATATAATGCATTATGAAAGAAAAAAAAATGTATAAAAATCAGTGTCTATATGAACTTGAATCTCCAGTCCAAAATTCTGATATGTTTTGGAGTAAACTCAGGAGTAATATAGGCGGTGGGAGTCGTACTCCAAATATTACTTATAGGCAGTGGTTTGGACATTTCAAACAGTTGTTTAGTTGTGATCCAGAAGAAAATGATGTTAATGCAGAGATATGTGTCTAAAATTTAAATATGGGCAAAAAAGAAGGTATACTGTTTAATAATGCCATAACTGATGATAAAATTATTGAAGCAGTTAAATCTATAAATCCAAATAAAGCTTCGGCAGGTAATTTTGTATTTTACAGTTTATTTATGGAGGAGTAGAAATCTTGAATTAAATCCAGGTCAGTCAGAAGAAACATACCATATATAAAAAGAAACTTTTTTTAAAAATAAAATATAGATCTAGTCATTTCTCGTCAACTTGGGCTAAGTCGATAGTTATTCCTTTGCACAAAAAAAGGTAACATTGATATTCCTGATAATTATAGAGGTATTGTTTTTGTTGATATTTTTAGCAAAATGTAAACAAGTATATTGACTACATGGGTAACTTTTTATTGTAACTCATTTAAAATAATCACCGAAGCGCAAGCTGGTTTTTACTCTGGATACTCTACTATCAATGATTTTGTTTTATATTCTATAATAAGTACATACCTAATTACGAGGCGTAAAAATTATATCCAGCAATGACCTAAATTTTATAAATGGTAATCTCTTGAAATCAATTTGAAGCATATATCATTCTGTAAACGCTTATGTAAGAAGTAATGTATCATGTACTACAATATTTGAATGTCCCCTTTTGTAAACTTTGAAGAAAAAAAAAGAAAACTGGATTTATGATGGCCAGGCCATAGAAACTGTAAATGCCTTAATTTAGTTATGTTGGTTTAGATTTTACGGTTTTATTGTACGGTTCAGAACCTTGGGCTACATAAGAAGTCAGGGATTCAGTAGAACGTGTTCAATAAGAGGTATAATCATGAATGCACCATTGTATGCTTGTTATGCTGCTGTTTTATGTGATTGTGCTAGGTAAGAAATGTTACAACATGCTTAAACACTGGGACCATTTTGGTTTTAAAAACTGGGTTACTACATACAGAAACAATATGTATAGTAACGGGTTTGGGTATATCTGGGAGAAACAAGCAATAGATAGTCCAAATGTTTTCTTAAAACAATATACAAAATGAAATAATCCGCAGGTGGCTATTCGTATGGCAGTTCAACCGATTTCTTTACTTTTCTTTAATTTTCAGTTGCACATAAACAGGAATAGGTTTTGAATATAGAAAAACGCTAATTTTGTGTCTGCATGCAATATTGTTGTCATCGTATGACATATTAGCAACAAGTGTGAATAATAAAAATAAATTAAAATAATAATAACAACAGAATGTCCGCCCACAGCTAAAACACTGCTCCTCTATAAAAATGAATTGGGTTTTACATGTCTTCACTCGGTACCGGCAGTGTTCCACAAGACTGGAAAACGGTTATCGTTGTCCCTGCATACATAAAGGGCCCACAAAGCAAAGCCAGCAATCACAAACCTATTCTCTTACTTGCATAGCTTCCAACTGATGAAGCATGTTTAAGCATCAACCATTATTAATCATACAGATAACAAAATTTGCTCAATTCCTTCAAACATGGCTTCTGCTCAAAGCACAGTTGTGAATCTCAATTATTAAAGTTTAGTCAAGAATTTTTGATTACCTTAAAGCTAGCAAATAGACGGACCTATTAGTAATAGTCTTTATATAAACGTTTGACAAAGTCGATCACAATCGTTTGGTCTGCAAGCTTTTCAATAAGGTAAATATAGAAAAACATCCATGTGGATTACATCTTTCCTTTAAATACAAACACAAAAGGTCTTCAATCAGATATACCACCTTTGATATCAGGGGTACCCCAAGGGTATGTCCTTAGGTCTTGCCTTTTCTTAACATATCAGTCACCTGCCAGACTCACTTAAAAGCACCGTGCGACTCGTTGTTGATGATACAGTAGTTTATCTCACTCTAAATGAGACCCTCTAGAGTACCTCAATAAATTAGAGCTTTGGAAAAAGACCCGTTCAGTGGAGTTTAATTCTGATAATGCGAAGTGATTAGGGTATATAAAAAAGAAATAACAAAACATTGCCTTTCGCTATAAGCTACATATCCATGAATTTAAAACTATAAATAATGCTTAATATTTCTAACCAGCAGTGTGAGGCCACAAAAAAGGTAAATAAAGTTCTAAAATACATGAAAAGAACTGATCAAACAAATATTACAAATGTAAATGTACAAATTAAGAAACTCCGTATCAAACATGTTCACCCATAATTGGAATATTGCTCAACTGTTTGGCATTCATGGTAATAATCTCTAACATATGAAATTGAAAGAGTACGAAAGGCTGCCACCAGATATGTTCAAATCAGTTATGAAGCATCACAGAAATGTTAACTGTACTTAAATGGCAAACGTTAGAAAAAAAGGAGAAATTTCACATTCCTACATCCCTAATTATTTTATATAAAATCCATCATTCCATTGTTTTCTTTTAGATCACCAGTACCGGCCAGACTTTAAGAGCCTTCACTTTTATATTCCCTCCTTTCGCACCCATTATCACAAGAACTCATTTTCCAAGAACCATTAGACTCTAGAACAACCTACCACATCATGTTACCGCTAATGCTACTCTTAATTAGTTCAGGAGTGACCTAGATTACTGATGTTCAAATCTGAAATATATGCTTTTATCATCTTTTAACTTGTTACTTGTGATAGATATAATAGTACTGATTTTAATATTGCACACTAAGCGTCGGCCAGACAGTCGCCTCCCAGTCACAGTCAGTCATTGGCAGTGGGGACTATCGAGTTCCGGCTACCATAACTTAACTGACACTTTTTTTTATTTTCTGATGGTCGCAGCCATTAAGTAATGGCGAACCCCCATTTGTTTAACTAACCAGTATCAAACCTCAACATCTCGCACAGTCTCTCGTGAGAAACTCATGATGTCATGCAACAGTTCAAAGCACTTGGTTATTCTTGAAAATCAGAATGTTACCTATTTATGAATTTAATTTAATCACACACACAAACATTTTCGATAAAATCCATAAAACAACATATAAAAGATATATCAAAGGTAAGGTGAGGGTAGATTTCCCGGAAGCACAAAGCACCAAAACACTGCCTCAAAGCCACGCATTTGCAAAGTAGGCCCACAAAAAAAAAAGCTGTAACGGAAAAATATTACTGACGGGTTGAAACATCCAACAAGTACATAACAATTTAAGTCAAATAGAGATAGAGTGGGGAGGAAGTGGGGAAAATAGGGGTGGGGATAATTTGAAGGGAAAAGAAGGATGAATATACAAAGGTACAACGTAAATCACAATAGCGCAGACAGTCATGCACCAAAATTAAACACACAACCACACCCAACTAAATAACATAGAGAAACAAACAAGTAAGACATAGGAAAACAACGGTACAATCACACAAACACACACATATAAGCAGGAAAAAGCAACCCTGCACCGCCACAGGACTACGAAGCCAGAATAGGCAGCCACGAAAGCTTACCTAAGTAAAAGGGGGAGGGAATCCAAAAATCCAAAAAGTAGCGAAAATGCAAGGAGAAAGGAGGGGGCAACGGGGGTAGCAAGGAGGACAAAAACGATTACAACAAACAAGAAAACATACGCAACATACAACACAAAACAGAAAACCAGTTGAAAATAGGGGCACTGCCTTGGACGGTCAGAAACCTATATAAAGAAAACTAGGGGTTTAAACGCGTTTCGGGCATGCCAACCTCGAACTTGCCCTACTTTCAACAAGTCAGACAACAATATGTAAATAAAATCCCCGCTGAGAAAGGCTCTAACATTAGCGCAAAATAAAAGTTTAATAAAGTAAAAGATAAAGTTAAGGTTAATCTAAAGTATAATTACACCAATGTACTCAACAACTTATCTGACGCCAGAGCACCAAGAGCCTAACTTTTAAGGGCACGACTAAGAAAACTGCAAGACAAAAAGTTCTCAGAAAATGTCAATAAACAACGATTCTATACCGCAATGACGGAAAAATATTGCAGACAGAGTTACCAATCTGAAACTTATGTTCAAATTATGTTGCATGGATTATTTATGCCAGATCAAAAGGAAAATGGATTAGAAATATTGTGAAGTAAAAGGTGAGTCCATTGCATTTGATAAAATCATAGCGTGACAGACTTCTGGCACGACTCCTTGTTAGCTGTCAGTATGGGATTCGTTTTAGCTCAGAGATCCGTAACAGCATATTATATAAACATCTCTGAGCTGATGTCTTTGCTAGGGACTACTGTGCAGATGTAGACAAATCTACAAACTTATTTGCTTTATTTTAACGGTGATTTTTAACAGGGTTATAACTTTAAAAAGCAGAGTAAAATGTATCGATAACGAGAATGAAACAAACACACAAGGAACAGAGCGGAACACCGATTTAAAACAATCATTTGCAAAAACACCAATGTAGAATTAGCACACTTTAGGAAACCTTCCATTCAATTCCCACAATGTTTCAGCTGGAAGACTGTGTAAATAAACGCTATTCCTGTACAGACATGATGGCAAAGTATGAACAACAAAACATGTTTTGGTAAATTTTAGATAGAAAGTAATTATAATCTGAAAAGTAGATCCCTCGGAAGCACCGAGAACAATGCAAACAGTGAAAATTGCAGACTCGGTTTGATTGAGTCTGTTCATGAGCAGTAATGGAAAATGCAACACTAAGCCTAACAACTATAAACACATGTACTCAGTTCTTTAAACCAGAGCAAAATAGGCCTCTGATGCAAAATAAGCTTAGAAGTGAAAACCGTGTCACAACCATTAATGTCTTACCAAAAAGTGAGCTGAAACTATATGGAGAGATAACAATTCCAAGTTTGACTGACTTTAGATACCTCATGTTGATGTTTTTGCCCTGTCACTAACAGCCAGGGAAAGACTTCCCCGATTTAATTTTTTAAAACGCTTTCTTCAGGAATCAGTATATACAAGTACAACAATAATCAATAGCAAATACACTACTTGTTGCTTTCCAATATGCTTTCCAATATGCCTCCAGGCCGCAGGTAATCGAAAATGGTCATTTTTTTTTTTGCCTCAATTCATTGATATTTCGCGGTTAAAATTCTAAGCAGGACGACCTAGACTGGCACGGTTTGTAGAGTTGAAAGTTGATGCTTTTGGGCTGTCAGTACAAGTACGGGTGTTAATTTTCGAATAAATGTGAAGTTTGTGGACAAAGTGGGGTTACGACATGCATTGCAATAGAAGGATTACACCCTTCTGAAGCTATCAACACCAGAATTATACGTGTGTTTTTCATATTGGGATCATGAAGCAGGTAAGAATTTGGTTTTACATGGAAACAATGGCGAATGGTTTGTTATCCTGTAGTATTTAATGCTTTGATGGTATTTGGTGGCATTTTTAAAACGCCGTCAAATACTATTTTAATCGTTTTAATAGTTGTTTGCAGTACTTATGTTATGATAATTTGCAAAAAAAAATGGAAAGGCAAGAGATTGTTGCGGGCCAGAGCCGCTCACCTAACCCCAAGCGTCTGTGGACATCGAGAAAACGTGCAAAGTGCATGTTTCGGATGGCTCGCTTCAAGGTCTATGTCATACTTTGGGGTCAAGGTCATACATTCGGGCGTATATTGCTCTGCATTGCTGTTAATCTTTGGAATACGATCTTGAGCAGATCGCAGTTTCCAGAATAACACTGAAATTCAGCTTTTCAAGATTTTAAGTATGATTTTCGAGCTGGCTCGACACTACTTACTTGCTCGATATTTGACTTTCAATCTTTGAAAAAAAGATGTTCATTTTATACAAGGGTTGTTAATAATTGCTTGAAAAAGTAATGCATTAAATTAGCATCACTTACTAAAAAAATGGCATTAAGTCAGCATTACTCATTTTTGTCAAAATAATGCATTAAATTAGCATTACCTAAGGATCATTACCATTAGTATTAGCATTACTTTTTTTTTAATCATTGCTTGTAATAAATACATACACAATTTGTTTGTTATTCATTTAATCATTTTAATTGTTTATTTCATAGCTGCAACACATGACTTGATTACATTTAACGCCTGTAATGAATCTAATTTACCAAGTAGGAATTAATTTGTATGAAATACTTGAAATGATCCAACAGCACCATAAAAAACACAGAATCTAAATTCTACAGCATTTTGTATTTGTCTTTGTCTCCAGTTATTGATATTGTTTATGTATTAATGTTTTATCACAGTTGCATTTTATGAGCATAAGCTGCTCAAAGATTTGATCGTTTAGTCTGTTACGATCTGGCCTGACAATCTTGTCTTCGGTAGAGTATATCTTTCGACTGGCACCGAAGTAGCAGGAATGGCAAGGAATCTAACTGCAAGTTCCGCTAATGTGGGGTACTATGAACAGTGTTTCTTCCAGTACTAGAGTGGGTCGTCCTATTTGCCTATGCATTCCTCATCGACCTCAAATTCTCCTGAGCCAGAAGGGTTCCTGTACCGTTTGAAAGTAGATTGCGAAGGAAACGGAAGAAATCTTCAGCCTCTTGATCTAGTTTAGTATGTTTGAGAGGTGGTGATTGTTCATCTTCCTGAAAAAAAAAACTGTTACAGTGTGTAGCCCATTTTACAGTATTTACCTAGGTCATCTATAGTTAAATACATGTATGACTTTCTTATATTATATCTGAATCTTTCTTTTACCATTTCCTTATAAAAATACTTATGTTGAAGTACAGCGCTCATTAACATTTCATTTGTAAGAGAATGTCAAGTTCTTGTTTAATGTCTCCCTAACAGCCTTAATTGACATGACATGTAAAAGCTAGCTACCTTAAGGTCTTTAACACCATTATCAGTGGCATACTGTTGATATATATAAAGGTGTCAAAAGATATTAATAGATTCTTCTTAATATTTTAGTTAACAAAACTAAATTATGTCACACTTTAATGGCAATTATAAATTTGTACTTTGGAGCCAAGTTTAAAATGCACACTGCTAATGTTATTGAATATTTCACTGGTCAGAGACAACTTGTGCTAGTGTTTATGTTCAAAAATTGTTCAAAACTAGATGGCCCATTTACCAGTATATAAGCAGAATGTTGTAGATACCTGAACATTTGGACTGTGTTTTTGACCTTCTGTTTGAGGTTTCTGCTGTATATCTGGATCTGATCTGGTTCACACCAAGTTTACTTGAACCTGGGATCGAGGATGTCGATAGTTACAAAGGTGTCTTCCGCCTCATATATGGACATTCTTTGTTCTGTAGACTCCCTGAGCCTTTTAACTAAGTTTGAGTTATAGTCACACTGAATGTTTTTCAGATGTCTCTTCAGTCCTATTGTTAGTGGAATAGTCTTTCTAGCACTTTTACAGTTTTTTAAGTCTGAATCATGTTGGTGGCTAATTCAAGTGGACTCAAAATTTTACATATTTCACTAAGTAATTTTCTTTCGTATGATATAAGTTTCAATGAATAATCAACACGATTTAATTTCTCTTCTGGAATATTGAGAATGATCATGACAAGCTGGCTGTTCCAACGTGGACTCTGATTTCTTCCTACATTATGTCTGAAGCAGCAACGGATTTTCTAATGTGTCCAGCAATTTTTGATGCTTTGGCTTTAACTTTGAGAATATCTAAACTGCAATCCCGGAGTCCATCTCGTACCACTAGTTGCAATGTTTGTGCATAAAATCGTAAAAGCTTAAAGCCTGTCTCTTCTTCGTCAATATCGGGCTCTGTCAAGTTATTTTCTTCTGTATCAGACTCTACTGATTAATCACTGGCGTTACATGTTTTGACAAATCTAGGAAGAGAAATATTAAATGACTTGACCATGTTTGATGCATTGTTACTGATCACATAGGAAAATTTGCTTCTAAGAATGAAGTCTGACACTACTTCTTCGTATTCATGGCGAATGTTTTCAAATGTATGTTTCCTTGAAAACGCAAAAAAGACACCATAACTGATTTCAAGCACAAGTAAACAATATAGTGTCCCGTCATCACCAGAAAGCCTCTCATTGGTCGACAAACAACAAATTCCTTTCTCAAGTTATCCTTCATTCTGCTCTCTTTTTCAGCTATTAGATTTGTTGTCATATGTTGTATACAAGGTACTTTGTACTTTAATGTTTGAACAGATGCTTTAAAGTGACTGCTTTGTACTATAGATACTGGAGAAATGTCACCAGTTATGTATAAAACAAGGACATCCGTCATTTTCTTCTAACTGTAACCATTTGCATTATATTTTTTGTTGAAGATTTGTTGAAGATTCTACAAACCTAAATACTTTAGGTTGGTCTGAAGTTAATGATGCCAGTCTGGAGACACATCTGAATGTTTTCTTTGCAAAACAAATTAGAAATTTTACCTATAAATTTTTTCAAACTAGAACAACTGTTCCATTTGTCCAATGTTGGACCTTTTTCTGGTATATTGCAATTCTGTATGCCAGTTAATTACATATTTTGAATAAGTGACATTAGGCATGGTATATAATGCACCATTGAAGTTTACGTTAAAATTAATTGCCGCAATCAGTAGTAAAACTTTATTGACTGGGCAATAAAGAAAAAAGAACTTACTTTAAAATGTGTTATAAAATTTGCGGTTAATTTAAATTTGCCCGAGAAACACTTAGCACAGTACATACATTGTGCTTGAAATTTTTATTCTTGTCTTTAGATGCACCCTGTGGGACATCAAAGTGCTTTAAAACATTCATTTTGTAGATTTGAGAGCAAAATGAGAAAGGAGTTATTTTATGCATAAAAGTTACATATGAATGAACAAACAACAGTTAATCCTATAGTACCTGAATAATAAATGCAAACTACAATGACAAATTATCTAAGATTGGTCAATTATTTGGGTTACAATCATGATATTTCAATGATTTATCCAGTGCACACTGAGCAATGTTTACTAAGAAAAAATCATTCAGGTGTACACTAGAAAAAAGGCAAGTATACAATTAGACAGTTTAATAAAATCATACAACACTCTTTTAAAAAACTGCTATAATCTGTGTAAATAACAGCATGTGTAGGTATTATATTTTTTGAGTCATGCAGAAAATAATGCCTCAGTAATGACAAGCAATAGCATTAGCGTTACTAAATTTGGCATTAAATTAGAATTATTTTCAATGCTAAAATTGTCACAATAAGCAATTCTTGGCATTATTTGAAAAAAATAATGCATGATTAACGCATTAGCATTAGCATTACTACAACCCTGCTCAATACAAGATCGAAATTCGGCTTTTGGAATATTATGATTATTTAGCTGGTCCGAAATTAAAAGCTATTTTGAAATCAAACATTTTTCAATCTTCAGGGGTAACTTTGGGTCAAAATTCAACAAGTTATGAAGTTTAATTTCGATCTTCGAGCTGGCATAAGATTCTAAGCTAGCTGGAAACGGCTCATGGCATGATAATAAATGTGCATTTATTTGATTACACACAAACCTATTAACTAGATGCCAACAGGCAACATGTCGAGCCCGTCAGCTGTCAAAAGGACTGGGTGTTGCACACGATACTCTGTCTCACAGAGGCAAACATTTATGCCAAATAAGAAAAGATTGCAAAAAGTTACAATATAAGTTATTTGTAGTAACAACAAAGGGAAGTAAATCTTTAAAAAATTAAAAATTCTAAGTCCACACAAAAATCCTTACCAGTAGAGATAGGTCAAAATACACCTCAAACTTGGATGTAACATGCATGCTGTTTACAGAAAAGTGGTCTTGAGTTTTCCCTACGACCAGTAATAAAAAATAAAGTTACAATATAAGCTATTTATAGTAATAACAAAGGGAAGTAATTCTAGGTTCTTGCGCATGACACTCCGTTTCATGATGGTTAACAATTGTGCCAAGTTACATCAAAATCCCTCTATGCATGAAAAGGAAATGCTCTGGATAAAGTCATTCTTGTATCTGACCTTTGCCCTCTAAGTGTGATCTTGACCTTAAACTTTAGGACCTGGTTCTTGCGCATGCTACTCCGTCTCATGGTTGTGAACACTTGTGCCAAGTTACAATAAAATCCGTCCATGCATAAAAAAGAAATGCTCCGGACAAAGTTGTCATTTATAATGTTTGGTAGTCGCCAACAGTTGAATAAGTGTTCCACCACAGACATTGAAATATGCAGTGATAAAATCAAAGTGCAGAGTTGTATTAGATACTTGGGCGCTTTTCTAGATGACACACTTAATTTCAAGGAGCATATAAAAAGGAAATGTAAAACTGCAATGTTGAATTATTTCAAGATCAAAAGTATCCGTAAATACATAACCAAAGAAGCCACTGAAATATTGGTTTTGTCATTAGTAATTTCTCACTTGGATTACTGTAATGTTATTATTTATGGTGTTGCTAATTGTGAAGTAGGTAAATTACAACGTATTCAGAATATGTGCGCCAAACTTGTTCTCAACGTTAAGATGCGTGATAGTTCAAAACAGGCATTATATGACTTGCACTGGCTACCTGTGAAGGCAAGAATCAATTTTAAGATCCTTTCTTATATGTACAACTGCTTTGTTGGTAATGCTCCTCAATAACCTATAGAACTTTTGTCTAGTAAAATTCCAAAACGTACACTACGTTCGTCAGAATCATCAGTAGGATGCTACGTTGTCCCTTATAACAAGAAAAAAACATTCAGTGACAGAAGTTTCAGTACGGTTGGACCAAAACTTTGGAACGAACTGCCATTAAATCTCAGACAAAGTGAATCAGTTAAAATCTTCAAAAAGCAGTTGAAAGCTCACTTCTTCAAAGACTACTATTCATTGTTCTAAAATTCATACTACAGCAATTACATTGAAGCAAATCAAGACTTTGTGTTAATATTGATGAATTGTTTTTACTCTTTTTAATGCATGAGTGTACAACGCCATTGAAGATGCTTTGTGTGTTGAAATAGGCGTTTAAGAAAATTCTCAAGTTTCAAGTTTCAAGTCATTCTTGTATCATTTGACCTCTAAGTGTGACCTTGACCTTAGACCTAGAGACCTGATCCTTGCGCATGACACTCTCTCTCATGATGGTGAACAATTGTGCCAAGTTACATCAAAATCCCTCTTTGCATGAAGAAGAAATGCTCCGGACAAAGTCATTATTGAATTTGACATTTGACCTATAAGTGTGACCTTGATCTTTAAGATAGGAACCTGGGATTTGCGCACGACACTCCGTCTCACTGAGGTTAACATTCATGCCAAATATAAACAAGATTGCTCTATGCATGTCAAGGCTATGGTCCGGACAAACATCCGGACGGACGCACGGACGCATGCACGCACATACACGAAACAGTCATTTGGACAACTATGTCTTCGTTTCCGCAAGCGGGCTCGACACAAACCTTTATTTCATAATCATGATCATCAAACAAGGAATTATAAAAGCGAGCTTCTATCTGACCGTAAGATAGTAGACCTTATTTTTACAAAGTGATTATTCCGTGTTATAATAAAGTGTTTGTTGGGAATACCGTTATAAAGGTATTCTGAATTAATCCATCAAATAACATTTGGGTTCCTATTATTTCCAATTGTTGTCCAAATGTTCTAAATTATTTTGAAGCAACCCGTCTGAAATATTTTTCCATTACAGCTTCTTTTTGTTGTGGGCCTAGTATGCAATTGCGTGGCTCAGTGGCTGTGTTTTTAGTGTTCTGTGCTTCCGAGAAATCTACCCTCACCTATTATCGTTTGCAATCACTGTAAATCAGACTTGACAATATTCCTTTATCCATATAATCAAAAGTATAAAAGTAATCGGCCTAAAGTAACGGAGAAGACCGAAAACTACCGAACAGTCTCGACTACCAATTTATCTGGCCAAACTTATTTTTGGCTTTTGTGGTGATTTGTGCTAATTTTTCCATATGATTAGTTCAAACAAATGCAAATGCGATATTGCTAAGAAAACATCGGCTTTCGCAAGTTTGATTTACGACAAAGCATAATGAGAGAGTTTGCCTTTATTACTTGAAAATGGTTCTTTCATTTTACAATTTATAAATGGATTTTTGCTAATCATCCATCCATTTTTATCAATTAAATGATTATGGGATAAACTGATTGTCAAACAGAATTACGTATTCAATCTCATCAAAGTATACGCCGCCAATTCATATTGTTTTTAATATGTGTCAATGGAAATAAGATGGGAATAAACAAGACTTTACCAAGGTGTTAAACAAGTTTGATGAATGAAAGCGTCCTGACTTTAAAATTCTTAGAAATATGTTTCTTTCGTTCTAAGAAAATTTGAGCTTAATTTTTTTTTTTGTTTTATTGTTAAGACAACCGGGAACTGAAGTAGTACAGAAAAAACCATATCCGAGGGAAACAAATCCATTTGTCTTTTACATAGTAATGTTGGCTTTACCTCCCTTTAGTTTCAATAACAAGATTGTTTCAACTGATGATTTTATGTGTGTTTTCTTTAATACATCTATCCTAAAGATTAATTTAACTGTAATAACATGTCTTGAAAACATTTTTCAAAATAATAGAAATTGAATGAATATTTTAGATATCTTGGGCTGTTTTGGGGGTTTCATTTGGTGTACTGTTACTGATGATAAACCCGGACAGATAATGAGGTTTTTTACTTGTAACATTTTTATTTCTGCATATTGTTATCAAGGATTGGTATCAAAATAAAGCTTAACATTTGCTGAAAACTTTATTAAAATTTGTATTTAGTAAGCAAACTCAAATGAAGTGAGGCCCTTAAAGGGGTATGTAAAATGAGGACTGTGCGAACGTTGACTGGTGATAAATTTGACCACTTAGTCATTAACAAAAATTTCCTCACAGTATTCTATTGAAACTTTCCTAAAATTGCTGCAACAGTCATTCCGGTTCAAGTAATGAAAAGTAATCTAATGTCAGGCCTTTATGTGTTGACAGTGAGCATGCGTAAAAACACCCTCTTCCCCAGAAGTTTTGGATACTTTTTGTTATACAGATAAATGTAAGTCATTTATTTTACAGAATATTTATCAATTTTGTTTTTGTTTACACTACTTGGTGTTGTAAGTGGTTGCTATTAGATGGTGTGTTCATTTATATAAATAACCGATTGCAATTGAATAATTTCAAGGTGGGAGACTTTATCATCTGTCCGGGTTTATCATCAGTACCAGTATTGGGGCCCAGTGGAGGAGACCTTCTGGTGTAAGAGTGCAAGAAAAAAATGAATCGAATGATCTGAGAAGTAAAAGTTCAAATTATATGAAAGATCAGAGAATGTGAAAAAAAGTCTAAAGAAGATCTTGAATAATTTGAGAGGAAATAACAAAGTTAAAAATCAGTTTGAAATATACAAGACTCTTTAAGGTAAATAGAAACAATTTACAAGGAAAAGGTTAACTTACTTTATAACTATTTCATCAGTATGTATATCTTTGAGAGAAAATCGACTACCTTCCGTATTTCCATAAAGAAAGTGAAGACCAGTTTTTTTTTAATAAAAAAGGGAACTATATCCTTCGCTCATCTGTTTTACGCTCATTAGTTTCGACGCCATTTTTGTTTTGCTTCCTCATTGTTATAAACGACCGCGCACTAGGTCATACTACGCTTGGTTGCACTGTAAACAAACAATACTTCGCTTTAATTTAACCGTGTGGAAAATCAGAGATACAACGGTACGTTTATCAAAATTTTATTCATTATGGTGTAATTTTATGTATTTTAGCTAATTAAAAATTTCCCAGTTTGTTATGAGCTCGATTCTTGTATTAGCAGGATCTGGAAATGTCAGCTTTGTGTCGTCTGGGTGCCGCAATTATTTTTAAGGTCACGTGACAGTCATGTGACCAAAATTATGTACAACGTACGAAATATTCATATGTTATGTATACTGTACTGCTTATATCATTAGAAGACGTTGACTGGAATTAATTTAATATGATTTTGTTGCTGTTTTCTAGTATGTTGTTAACTATTTATATATGATGAGTTCTGGCAGATTGTTTTCTCCTTTATCTTTTTCAGATCAAGTACAGATGCTATTCCCCAACATCCATGGTCAAGGCAATGGAGAAGGTGAGAGAGACTGGGGCACACATCAAGACCACTGCTAGGGAGTATGGAATACCAGAAGCATCTTTGAGGCATAAGCTAAGTGGTAGAGTAAATCCAGAGGCTACACGATCTGGACCATCCCCAATGTTCTCACAAGAGGAAGAAGCTCATTTCGTGGAACATTAAAAGTTCATGACTCTATGTGGGTATGGCTACATTAGCTCTGAGGTACTAGACATGGCATTTGAATATGCTGTTTGCATGGGTAAAATGAACAGTGACCACCCATTGTCATTTCAATGGTACACAAACATTATGTCTCGTTGACCAGTGCTAAAGGTCCTTAAACCCCGAGGTCTAGAGATCCATAGAGCCAAAGCAACAACTGTGGACTGTGTAAGCAATTACTACAGAGAGCTTGGATCTATTCTGTCAAAATACAACTTGTCAGACAGGCCAGAAAGAATCTACAACGTTGGCGAGAAGGGTCTGTCGACATCCCATAAACCTCCAGGTGTTGTGACATGTGTTGCCATTAAGCCTCAAGCTGTAACATCAGGATCAAGGCAAACAGTAACTGTCACTGGGTGTGGAAATGCTTTGGGACACAGTGTTCCACCTTTCTTTATCTTCCCAGGAGCACGCATGCGACAGGAGCTGTTAGATGGTGGTTGCCCATGAGTTGACGGTGATGTGTCTGAATCAGGCTGGAGTAACAGTACAATTTCAGGAAATATATTTCAGATCATTTGTTAAAGTACTTGCCTGAGCGTTCTGAGGACAATCCAGTGTTGATTATGTACGATGGCCATAGGTCACACATCCATCAATATCAATTGATTAACTGGTCTAAAACACAGAACCTGATTTTGTTCATATCACCAGCACATACAAGTCATGTTCTACAACCACTGGACATTGGTTGCTTTGGACCGTTTGAAATGATGTATAACAAAGTGGGTCACAAGTTTGTGTGAAAACTGTGGAAAGAGCATTACAAGGTACAACATCTGTGAACTGGGTTGCTCAGCATATACAAAAGCCTTGTCTCCTGAAAATCTACGTGCATCATTTCGAAAAGCGCGTATATATGCCTTCAGTCCTAATTTTGTAGATCCTGCAAACTTCAAACCATCTGAACCACTTCAGCAGGACATTGAACACAAACACAACAGTAGTGATATTGAACAAACAAAGTCAGCACCTCAGAGTTCATCTGATTTCTTCACAGCCAAAGAGGCCACAGTCAGAACCAAGAAGCCACCAACCAAAAAACGACGCTATTTAAGTTCAGTCGTCAGTGGCTCCATGGTAGATGATATCATACAGCACGAGAGTAATAAGACTCAGAAGAAGACCTGTGTACCTAAATCAGACAGGTCAGCACCAAAGCCAAGTCGTCCATTCTACAGATAGAGGAGCAACTTGGACAGTAAAAATGTCCCCACATCTGATGCTCCCAAAAATAATCAGATTTGTTTTTATTTAAATGTTTCATGCCTTTGGAGTACACAAATTAAATATTTTAGTTAACTTTTGACAATTTTTTCGTTATTTCATTGATTTTACAAAGATACAGGTAGCTGTAAATCAGCGACAGATACGTTACACTGCGAATTTTCATTCAAAAGAATATTTTAATATAACACATACCAATATGTGTGTCCGTTATTTACCTGTTCCGGCTAAATAGTCTAAATAGTTTAATAAGAAATGAAGTTATTTATATATTATGACTGATAAAATAAATCTAATTGTATGGAAAAAATAGCGTAATTTACACAAATATCAGTTGTCATAAAACGCACTTCATATTGATTTATGAAATTAGATCGATATCATCATGTAGATTAACATTCTTGAATTGATGATGGAAACATACTATAAGAACAATATAACTGTTGGTTCTTAGATATGTCCGAAAATACAGTCTTTTTGGTGAAAATAGTCTAACCATTTCGTATAAACGTATCTGTCGCATTTTTAAAATTGATTAATTGGCGTTACATTTGCATTATAATTCATACATTTTGATATGATTCTGTTTGAAAATAAAGAAATATAACACAAAATGTTTATGTTTTGTATAGAAAACTTTAATTTGAACATCTTACATAAAAAAATAGAAATTGTAACGTATCTGTTTTATTCAATATTTATGATGTCTTATTAACTCCAGATATCAATAATAAAACCGTAATCAACTATTTTCTAAAACTTTAAGTTAAAGTGATTATTATTCAAACAATTCAACCATTTTTACACTTTTATAGCACAGTCGTATAATGTATTTGTTGTTTGTAACGTATGTGTTTTTAATATGTTTTCTCAAGTGAAATATATGAAATCTGGACTAAAACTTAATTATTTTAACTCGGATACAAAGTTTAACACGTGCTGTACTACACTGTCCAGTAACATTTCTAGATAAATGCAATATAAATGTATGCTGAATGAAACACTTCGTAACATATCTGTTAAAAAACAAATCGAAACACGGTGGCAGTTGAACATCATCTTATTTTATTTTCTACAATATGCTTATTTCGTTTATAAATAAATATTACTTTGATAATCATATCATTAAACATACTAACTGTCAATAATCGTTCCGGAACATGCATTACGCACCCGAGTATTTGAAGTGAATGGATGTTGTAACGTATCTGTTTTCCAAATTGCCGACACAAAAGGTACGCGGTCAATATACAAATGACTAACACATATTGAAAAAGGCGATGTTTTGTTCAAGATGTTTATCATTAACTAATCATTTGAGCATAACAGTTAAGTAATTGTCCCGATATTTAAGTTTCAGTATCATGCAATTTAATTTAACCCTAGATCGTCGACATAGATTTTTGTTCTCATGTGCATGCGTTAAACGTCTGATTTCGAAAATAAATATCTCTAGTGGACATTTCAGTGTGAATTTAGACAGTATAAAACATGCCTCCTTCATTTTAAAAGCAAAATAATGATAATACCAAAAAGTATATAATGTTGAACTGTGCCGACATGTTTAAATTGGTGTTGCTCCTCTATCTGTAGAATGAACGAAGTACTTCTGGAACAGCCATACCAAAGAACCCTCCAGCTATCCGACCCGACCCGATCTGAGAACATTGATTCTGATGAGTCGGAGAGTGACACTGAATTATTAAGTTCGCAAGAGTTCTTCTTTGATATTTGTTAAGTGGGTCGAGTGTAGTAACTGTGGACATTGGGTCCATTTAGTAATCTGTACTAAAGTCAAAGTTGTTATGAGAGGAGACAAGTTCTTGCGCCCCCATTGTGTGAACACTGAGTGACTGACATTGTTTAATAAATGAAGATGTTATATGACAGCTTACTATTAACACATTTAGATAGTAAAAATGTCTATGAAATAAATAGAAATTTTAACTTTTTATAGTGTTAATGTTTCAGATTTGGGGCTGATTTTAACTTCCAATATTGCAATTGTATGTACAAGTTCTACAAGGGTGAAATATTGCGTGAAATAGCAAGCCAATCAAAAGGCGTCATTTCTTATGAGCGTCAACAAATATGGCTGCCTCCGTGCTTGGTCAACTTAACACGAATACTGACCAATTATAGCTGATAACAACCTTTTAAACAGGTATGAAGTATTAGAAAACAGACTAAACTAATAGAAATAATGTTTTAATTGTATGACAACACGAATTAACAAGAGAATATTATTCTTATTTTCTTAAGGGCGTCGAAACTAATGACTCCGGGATAATAGGAAACAATGACAAAAAGTGATAAAACTCTAAATACTAATAAAGCCAAATGCCTTGATGGTATTCGCCGAAAGGTTTTAATAGAATGTAATAAAATGATGTCGAAATTAGAGCTATCATTCAATAAATCAATAGTTGAGGGAAAACTCCTAAATATTGGATAATTCTAATGTCACTGATTGTTTTTGATCTGATACAATTTTATAGCAAAAAATAAGGTTGAAAAGTATAGACCTATAAGTGTAACTTCACTATGTTGTACTTATTACGGAAAAAATATCAAACATCTAGACAAAATGAATGTATTTTCAATATTCCGACATAGGTTCCGGCAAGGTTACTCCTCTATCTCAAAATAAATTAACTCGATGAAGGACTGGACGGAAGCCATATACAACGAATTTGTTGTTAATGTGATTTATCTAAATTTCCGTGTTGCCTTCGATAAAGTACCACACAAAAAATTCTAAGCACAACATTCTTGGGTACGGAAACAAAACAAAAGAGGTCCAAAATAAGTATGTTGGAAGACTTTCCCCTAGGAAGAACCTAACGAGTAGTAGTAAATGCAAACTTCGGTGAACGGGAAGATGTAAACAGTTAAGTTCAAGTCCTGTTTAAATTTTACACAAACAACTTAACGGAAATCCTGAATTTCACTTAAAATTGTTTGCAGATGCCATAAAGTTGTATTCAAAAAATAGCGATCCTGTAGAAAAGATTCTCCAGCAAACAAAAAACAAAACAAAAAACAAAGAAAAAAGAAACATTTTTGGTGAATGTGAATGTGCAAATACCTGGCTGCTTTCTTTTAACAATTAAAATGTATACATTTGTACTTTGGAACGAGAGTTGAATCTGACAAATGTTACATCAAAGATCAGAGGATCCAAATTACAGAAATATTATAGGAAGAAAGTGAAAAGATATAGGCATTCTTTCATGCAAGATATTTACCGTAATGGATCATAGAACATGCTTTTACATCCTTATAAGACTTTAGTAAAACCCAAGTTGAAATATCGAACAGTTATTTGGAACCAAATTTTTTTTATAAAAATGATTAGGCCATACCAAATTGATTAATAGTTCTTCGGAAAATTTTCAAAAAAAAAAAAGAGGAGCGAGCGAGCGAAATGGTTTTTTTTTTTTTTTTTTTTTTTTTTTTTCTCAATTTTGATTTTTTTCAGAGGCGGGTAGATTTTACATGGGGCGAGCGGGTACTTTTTTTCCAGCTTGGACCTCTAAAAGGAGGCATAACAAGTTATGATTATACATAAAGTTAACATTTCTTTAAGAATAACACAGAAATCAAACATTTACAGTGTGACTAACACAGTAGATAGCTTTTCTATATGTTTTAAAGACTACATGAATGGTTTTGCAAAAAAAATCTTGCCAAAACTCATTGAATCAGTTTGTTTTTATTTTGTATTTATAATTACTAAGGGAAGAGTGTCTTATTTTTAATTTTGATTGTTCTACATTAATCTGAAGGCGTGTCCATTTATCCGCAGAGGATGGTGTGGAATATTTAAGACAAAACGGGCACCCAAGTGGAATAACATATCTTCTGAAACCCAGTTAGATGGCTTCGCCACATGAGCAACTTTGTGTCCCTAGTGAAACTCCAAACGGCAGAGGTGAGGGGAAAATAATAAATCACTTGACCAATGAGACCAAACGGAGTTGGGCACACAAATGCTTCAACATTGCTCGAATCCCATTGGAATAATTTCTTAACAGATCAGGATAGCTTAAGTTTTTGTGGTAGAGGTTCATTTAAGTCAAAAATGATAATAGACGGACAAAAAATGATCCCAATATGGCCACTCTTAAAAGTGTTATTTGTTGTGCTTTGATTGACCGTTGGGAAGGTCTGTTTTTTCAGTTTCTTTCTTTCAATCAATTCATAGCCAATTAATATACAAACAGGGAAAATTGGGGTTACAATACAACATAAATTATCTTTATATCTACACTACTTATTTGAAAAGCTAAACATTTTTTTTAATTGAATATGTGCATTTTGATAGAAAATCTGACTGTCGTACTAAAGAAGTTAAGTTCAAAATGATTTGGGCCCAGGACAATTAAATTTAATGTGATGGATCAGTCAGGATCTGTGAACAAACTTTTTTTTTAAAGAAAGCACTTTGCTTTGGCTCTAGATCTAACATATTGAACTAAACAACTGATAACAAATAGTTTGAAAACTTTATCTGAACAATTTCTATGTTTAATCCAAATATTTTTAATTGAATCCCCGTGCACGTCTTACAAGCCGGGCTCTGTTCTTTTCACTGTATTCTGTATTGAACAATCGTAGAACGTGCCTAGTTCATCACCTACAGGCACATCGAAGGCCAAGTGTGGCATTAGCACAGACACTCCAGATTTAAAACAAATGATGAACAACATCATAATTCCTGACTTTTTGAGTTTGAGTCATCAGCTACATGTATTACGAACGCACGAATACCGATCAATATCACTTTGACGCAATAAAACAGCGATAAAACCTGTTTTGCCGTTATCATTCCGAACCGCGTAATCAGAAAAAAATTTTTTTTTGGAGATTTTTACGTACGTGCTGGCGGGTGAATTTTTTTTTCTTTTTCTCGGGAATGAAATCATTGATGCGGTAATTCCGACGGACGACAAATCAATTTGGTATGGCCTTACATGTGCCTTGCTATTTGTTTTAACATACCACCAGTGGTATGATTTCCAGAATTTAGCTAAAATTGATCTTTCCTTAAAATTAAAATTTAGTTTAAACATATTTTATTTCAAACAAATTGATATGATTACAACAGAGATATTAACATTAACATCGATACAATCAATTTGAAAAGGGGTACGACCGAAAGCCTAGCTTATAGAGGTCTTCTCCCGACTGAAGTGTAATTACTTATACATCTGACGGTCAAGTATATAATGTTTGAAATATGATTTTAACAATAACAAAGACGTTTTCATAAGAAGTATGAAAGGAATGACGATGAGAATTAATTTGGATTAACGAATGCTGGAAGCAGATCCTATATGTTGTGTCATGGAAAGCGTCTACTGTCCCTTATGAAATCTTGAACAGCGATGAATATTTCAGTGTTAGTGTTTTCACTAAGATTTGGATCACCGTGCAACAACGTATAAAGCGTGACTGTACATAGGTTAGAGATTTTTTGGAACAACAAAGCTCTGATATTTGTGTAAAGTGGACATTCAAAAAAGAAATGATGGTTACTTTCTATAAGGCCACAATGACAGAGAGGTGAGGGAGAAATATTTTTGCTATGTAAGTGTTGGTTTAGGGAACTGCACTCGTTGCGTAACCGAGATGATGAATTTGCCATTTCCTCGTTCCTATATAGAAATGTGCAGGTGTTTTGCGAATGTTACCACGGATTCTGTGTTTGAACGAAGATAAATAAGGGGAATTTTGCAACTGAGGAGATAAATCATTCTCTTAAAGCCGATGGAAGAAAAGAATTATAGTAAAGTGCCGTACGAGTACGTAGTTCCTGAATGTCGGCGGCATTTCTCAAGTTGTATGTAGCTGTTTCTCCCACAGTTTGCGGAACAAGCGAAGACAAATATTCAGGTGTGAGACCATTTTTCATTTTATACAAATAAATCTATTTGTGATGCAATCTACGTGTTTCAAGTGATTCCCAGGGAACTTCTTTATGAAGATTAATATGAAATGAAACAAGCTGTGTCGTTCCAGACACAATTCTAGATGCTTCGTTCTGTATTTTGTCAAGCTCCTGTTTTTCGTATTGGATGCAATTGCAATAAACAACGTCGGCATATTCGATAAACGGTCTTATAAAGGAAAAATAAATGATTTCGAGAGATTTTCTGTCAAGTTGAAATTTAAGTTTGCGCATCAGATGGATCCTCTTCCAGGCCCGTTCTGTTATGTGTGTTATGTGATTATGCCAGGAACCATCCTCAGAAAGATGAACTCCAAGGTGTTTATGAGATGTTACAGTTGATATTTGTTGATTATTCATGAGAAGTGGTGGATGAAGTGGTTTATTTGCTTTGCGTGAGATAAGCATAGTTTCTGACTTTGATGGGTTAAATTTTACGAGCCATGTATCTGCCCAAGTAGAGATTTTGTTGATGTCAGTTTGCAAAAATTGAGCGGAGATTACAGGATGGTCAACTTTAATATGAAGGCTAGTATCATCAGCAAACATGTTAATTCTAGCACCAATATCTTCAACGATATCGTTTATATAAACTAAAAAAAGGAGAGGTCCTAGGATTGAACCTTGAGGAACCTCAGCCTGGAGAGAACACCAGTTAGATTTAGCACCAGGTAGAATAACAAATTAACGTCTATTTGTGAGATAGTTAGAGAACCAAGACAAGAGAGGACCATCAACACCAGCTTTACGAAGTTTCAGAAGAAGACCATCATGCCAGACTTTGTCAAATGCTTTGCTGATGTCAAAAAAGACTGTTCGGATTTGAAGACCATCGTCCAAAGCTTTGCAGAAAGTGTTATATAGGTACGTTAATTGGTTGACAGGTGGAATCGCCTGGTTTAAACCCAGATTGCAGATGTGAAATAAAGTTGTTTGCATTTAAGAAGTTGAACAGATACTTGAATATTATTTTCTCAAAGACCTTTTCAACACAACAAAGAAGAGATATTGGGCGATAATTGTTTGGCAAAGCTGGGTCACCTTTTTTGAAAATTGCGCAAACATGAGCGTCTTTCCAAAGTTGGGGTACAATACAACGTTGCAAAGAATGATTAAACAAGGAACACAATGGATATTTAATGGCCGAAGCAGTCTCTCGAAGTATTCGATTATTAATTTCATCGGGTCCAGTTGCTTTGTTTGTCTTTAGTCTTATGAGAGCATCTTCAACATCTTGCGGGGAAATTGATATTGTTAAGAGTTTGTTTGTTGGCTCCTTATAGTAATTATGAGGTAGTTCTTTGTTGGCTATATCCAGAGAAGATTGGACGCAGAAGAATTCATTTAATAGGTTAGATTTTGATTGGGGATCGAAGACTAGTTCATTTGTTTGTTCATGTTTAAGTGCTGGGATTGTTTGTTTTTCAGTAGGTGATAACAGTCCTTTGATTAATTTCCACCAGTTTGTTTGTGAGTTTGTATCTGATTTTAGTGAATCTGATATTTTATTGAAATGATCTTGTTTAGCACTGCGAATGAGTGATACTATTTCATTTCGAATTTGTCTAAACTTACGCCAGTGTAGAGGTTGTTGTGAGTGTTTAGCTTTTCGGTACAGTTTATTCCTTTTGCGAATTTTTTGTTTTATTTGTGTTGTTATCCATGGCGAGTCATTTGATTTTACAGTTATAAATTTGGTTGGAATGCATTGTTTCGATAAATCTAAAAGTGTTTGTGTTACTGATGTTGCATATGCTTCAATATTGTCATCTTTAAGAATCTCCCAATTAGTGTTGCATATGTTTCTACGCAAGGAGTCGTAATCACCACGATCATATTGCCAAACAAGACGCTTAAATGATTTCAACTTAGGTTTTGAGAAAGCAAAAAGAGCAAAGATGGGACAGTGAAAACGTACATTTTGGTCCAGAACCGGCTCTTCCACGCCCGAGGCAATTACACGGTGACTGCATGATACAAGAAATAGATCAAGGATGGAAGAAGATGTCTCAGTAAAATGGGTTGGTTCAGAAATAAGCTGGTTAAGATTAAAATATTGGCAGATGGAAGTAAGTTTACGATATGAATTAGGATTAGACAGGTTAAAGTTGAAATCACCAGTTACAACTATGTCTGAAATGTTAGTGTCAAGAACTAAACTGAGAGAATCTTCTAATAAAATGAGTATCAAAAACGTATATATGGAATTTGAATATGGGGGTCTGTAAAAGGTACCAATTAAAACTCGTTTCGAGTGGGTGAAGGATACTTCAACCCAAATACACTCGAGGTCTGTTGGTTCGAGATCTGGTCGTCGAATATAATGTAGGCTATCCTTAACATAAACAATAACTCCGCCATGACTATCTCCTTTTCTGTCCTTTCTTTCTGGCGCATGAAAACCTCTAAATCGTATATCGTCACTTAAGTCACTAGAGCTGAGCCATGTTTCAGAAAAAGAAAGGACATCAAAAGAGCTGAACTCGGCTTCCAGAACATCAACCTTGTTAAAAAGACTTTGTACATTGTAATGCAGCACAGAGAGACAACCAGTTCCCGACATAAGATCTGACAATGACTGTGATATGGTAGAAGTAGATGAGCACGTTGAGCTAACAGAGTGAGTTGATGATGGACCAGGATTCGGATGAACGTCGCCAGCAAGAACCAGCAGGCAAACCAGCCATGTAATAAAGGTCATAATGAAAATGTGCTAATAGATTTATTTACGAAAGAAGTATTTCGTAAATAGTTAATTCCAGTAAGGGATTGTCTATATGGGTGACTGATATTGTGTTTTATTTGAATCTTTACCTGCGTGTAAGCACTGTACGTGTATATGCTATTTGAATAGATGGACAAAATTGTAATTATATGCAGAAATATAGACAGTTTCCACGGACTTGTGTATGACTGCATGATCAGCGAAAGGCGATTATTACACACTCTGTGATTGATGCAACCAACAACAAGAAAGATATTGTAAGGAGCATAAAATCATACACAAAAAAAATGTGCAGATCGCAGTCCAACATTCAAAGAAATCCAAATCAAATAATGGCTGCAAATATAAAACAGAGATGAAAAATCTTTTATGAAACTCTGATGAAAATAAATGAAAAGAAAGAAATTCATAATTGTTTGATATATATGGGATGAAAAAAAAATAAATATGATGAAAAATATCAGATTTCATTTACAGCGAAAGTTTTACACGTTTACTAGAAAGATATTTGAAATATATATACATGATACGATATATCGTGATTGTAACAGAAAACTGTGGTCTAATTTGATATTAATATTGATTATACAAATTTCCTAGAAATTAATATTAAATGAAGATAGCCTTGTCAGATGAAAGTTTACACAACTAGAAGCGAAGCAGTGACTAGAAGACAAAACAAAAAGAGAAAGATTTGGACTTGTGTATAGTATAGACATGATAAAAACTTTTATTTTATGTTTCTATTAATATTAAGTTAAAGCCATACGATCCTTTGGTATTGATTAGAAAAGTGTTTACCTAAAATATCATCTAATTGGTTAAATTCATTTAACCTACAGAAGAAAAGGAATTAATTTACAAGAAAAGTGTTATAAATTTGTACATCTGACATATCTAACATAAGTTTAAAACATCAGCAATGATTCAAACAACAATTGATAAATTTAATGATAATTATGAATGATACTGGAGTCCAAAGATATAGTGCACGTAGTGTGCTTGAAGAATGTATGTTTCTTACATTATGCAGACAAATATTGTTGATCGAGTTTCATATATTGGTTGTAGAAATTATAATTCATTTATTACGAACAAAGTTACATAAGTAGATATCAATCATCAATTTGCATGAATGAAACATCCATACGATAAACACATTGAGAATACACTACATGGATGAACGATAAAATGTATAAGCTATTGTATAATCAATCATCAATTTGCATGAATGAAACATCCATACTATAAACACATTACATTGAAAATACAATACATGAATGAACGATAAAATGTATAAGCTATTGTATAAATAGGTAGTAGAGTCCAAATCATAATCGTCAAAACCATTTTCAAACAACAATCGATGCTGTTTCGTACAAACATTCCAAGTCAACAGCATGATAAACTAGTGTAAATATAGTTTACAGAAAATCGGCGAGAGTATTCTCCCTTTATCTCACCTCGCAAAAATTTATTAAGAAAATTATTTGATAATAAATCATCTATACCATTACAAATTGTTATATCTGAATTGTCATTATTACAGCTAGAGCATGTAAATACTATATCCGCTTTGAAGTGAACATCTCTTTGACGCGATATTGGCATTTAAAAGATACATGTACTACAATTACGAGTACAGCGCATTTCAGTAAATATGAATTGCTTAAAAAATGCATTTAAATTGGTCAAGTATATATATAATGCCAAGATATATCAGCGTTTGTACACAAAATAGTTAAGAGAGAAGCGCTTCTTAATTTACTCAGAAAAAAAAATCGTCTGTATAATTTCATATTAATAAATGGGTCTAATACAAAACATTTATTGTACATGTATTATAACGTATTGATAAAAACCACCTTCGGTTAAGTCACACCCGAGTTAGTGTGTCGAATACATTGATCAAGTGCAAACATGTATAAATATAACTTTATGACAAATCCAGCTATACTGTTCAACAAAATCATGGTGCCCACAGTACAGTCACTTGAAGACAAGTTAATTCAAAGGATTTGATGCAGCAGTCGCTGCCGCATATGAAGCTGGTTGGTGAGGAATTGGCATTATGCTTTTCACCTTAGCAAGATCGGACTCGGTTGTGACACGGTGGATTCTACGACCGGCGTCCCTCACCATGACAGAGCCGTCATGGGTCCAAGCTCCTAAAAGTTTACGTTCTTTAAGAAGCTTCCTCGCCTGATAGAATAAAGTTGAGCGTGATCTAGTTAAATCCTCATTCACAAATATACCTGGAAATCCATATGACTTCAACTTGAACCGCGACCGATAGAAATTGCTCCTCGCTCTGTATGTCGTAAATTTGACGATGATGTCACGTGGTTTACCTGTTTTTGAAGGGCCAATACGATGGGATCGGTCTATATCGGTTCGAGACACCCTGGCTTCCGGAACAGTAGCAAGCTGAAGTATTTTGCAGTCTGTAGTTAATTAAAATTTGGTCATATTATGTGTTTTTGTTCCTAATCTATCATAAAAATGCCAAATCTAGAAAAAAAGATACCCACGTCCGGAATCGAACCCTAACCGCCGCGGCAATTAAAACTTCTCCGTTGCCACAGAGAACTGTTACTTTAGCGCGTTAAATATAGATATGTATTATTAAGGCAGATTACCTTAAGTAAAGTGTTACAAACGGTTTTCGATTTTCTGTGTAAAATAGTAAAAAGAACTAATTCTCATATATTTCCATAACATATAGTATGTCAGTGATAAAATTTTAAAAAAGAGAAGATAGAAAAGAACTAGAACTGTCACAGGACTGACTTATACCCCCACAATACGGTCTTGTCATAGAAAAATGGCAACTATAAGACATTTTTGAAATACTTAGAATAATAGAAAACGTAAAAAATAACTTAATATCTAAAGTAAAAATTTTAACTCATCTTTGGAGTACTTCTTTCTGAGCTTCCGCGGCACAAATAAGTAAAACTAGTTTATGTGCCCAGGATGAGAGATGAAGTAAATATAAAAATCTGTAATATTAGAGATACACTAAAATGAATACAGAACAATGTCTTATCGACACATGTTATCACAAAAAGATGTATTTACATTTTACATAGGACTAATAATACAAAAGTTACAAAAGTACCTAAAATATTGAAAATCTAAAAATGGAATTTCTAAAAATAGACTAATTCTTAGAACGTAAGGGGATGTAACTCCGTACAAAATTTAAAAAAGGTTACTTCCCTTAGACTCTAAGCCAATCAGAATGATAAATAGTGAAAATGCATCAAAATTAACCTTAAATTCTAAGAAAAAGGTTATATAATTCATGAAAAATTGGTGTCAGAGTTATGCACCTTGTGTAACATGATGTGGGTGATAAGGTGGAACACCTATTTTAAGTTTGAATCAAACCCATTTAATAATAACTGAGATAATAGATTTTGCGACGGGACGCGACGGAACGTGACGCGACGCGACGCGACGGGACGGGACGCGACAAAACTGCCTCCTATATAATTCCCCCACAAACATGTTTGGTGGGGGTATAAAAAGAAAGAAAAAGAAAAAATGAAGAAGGAAAAACATACCAACAGTGGTTAGGAATAGTGAGAAAAATTAAAAATTAAATATCAATACACTTATATGTTGTGTTGCGTATATGAATGTGAGGTATGTTTTGAACATTTCTGCGGTCATCTCGGTTGCGATCTTTGATTGTCGAATTTTGAAATATACATTTTTCCACAACAGCATTTTCATAAATTATGGCTACCACCTACTCAATCTATACAAATACAATTTTATGCCCTGGGATATCTTTGAGATATTAACATGTCGAGTCCTTTACTAGGGCAACCTATACCATGCAGCTTCAAGTCTTTGTACTTTGATTATGTATGGAATAAAATATATTTAAACACGAGCACCTATACTAGTAAGTGTACGAGTATATACAGTTTGATTACACAATTGATGAACATTTTAAATCGAGTCAAGAGCTCTTTTCATAATTATATGTTTGAAATACGTATACACTATACTTTTTATTCGGACTATTTTATTCATGATCTTTAGAGTAAAACCAAATTTAACAAGTAAAGAATGAAAAACATTAATCTCACCTCTTATAATATCCACATAGCAATCATTGGATAGGTAGTGTTTGCTTTCAAACTATGAGCATTTAGACTAATCTACTAATTTTACGCGGCGTTAGATTTCACGTTCTGGTGCAAATTACGGTGAGCCAGTCTAAAATGGCCAAATGAGCTTGCGCACAAGTAAGTTTTGAAATCCTTTAAGACGAAATAATGGTTCGTTTAAAATTAACAAATATAGTGTAATACTATTGTTACAAATGTTGGAAACGGTTCAGTTATTAACAAAACAAATATATAGATATATACTTATTATTTTTTGTTCGCATTATTCAAAGATATGCATATGAATTGAATCACGTTAGAATGTATTTCGTTCAATAAAATAATTTATTGTAAAACTGGCGGGGTAGTTTGCCCCGTTTGGAAGATCTGCCGGAATAAGAAGAGTTCTTCGGAGCTTCTGTGTCTTCCACCCGATAGTCGCATATGTTAATCACGTGATCAAAACAAGGTGGCAATTCGACATACTGGTATTAACCTTACAAACTTAGTAATACACTTAGCAAATAAAATGTTTAGAATTTCTTTTACAAATAGCACATTAACAATAAAAATCTCTGAAAAAAATACAAAGAATGATATACCTTTTTCAATTTCGGCAGACGTCCGTTCGATGGGGATTTTCTTCTAAGCTTATCTAAAGTTCTCGGACGCTATTCTCTTGGGCCCAAACGAACGGTGCAGTTGACAAACAAGCCTGTCAGGTGAGGTTCTCGCAAAAACGGTAAGATGTTAATTTGACAGCTTTCACCAGGGCCAAGTACAGTGTACAATTATTGCAGCGGTAGCTTTTGGACATTTTAAATGAAATTCAGTAACTAGGAAACGCTATGGCCGATAGTCTTCGGATTGGCAGAGGTTAATCATAACCTGAAGATGACTTATTAATTTTGAGGTCATCAGGTCATAGTCACAGTGACTATGACCCTTATTAGGTCACAGTGACCTGCAACAGGGAACTGTTTTTTATCTATAGCACAAGCTATCATATAACCAGAGACATAGATAATAATTGTTATCTATGTCTCTAAAAAACTTTAAAAGGAGCAACACTGGACCTCTCCTAGGTTTCTATTTTAAAAGAAGCCTACTTGTATACAAGTATTCAGCAGTGCGATAAGAGACAAAGTGCTCAGGTGATAAATATAACGGGATTTATTTGAAAAATGCATCAGTGCAGTCTAATGGACTAGTGGACGTGTTTTGTAGTTAGCTGCTGCTCAGTGTTTTGTAGTTAGCTGCTGTACAGATAAGGATTATGTTGTTTGCAGTTCAAAATGGCGATATTTTTTTATATTTTACATACCATGTTAACACTCTTATCTGCGGTAAGAGTGTTAACATCCACAAAACGATGACGGCCAATTGGTAGCCCCACGGATTTTATCTGACATGTTTAACCTATTTTGACGTCTTTATATCTTAATTCTTGATAAGCAATGTTTGAATACTTTTTTTTATAATTTCTATATACGCGGAAGTATTATGTTGAATTACCGTCTATGTTATAAAAGCGGACGTTAAACATATTTGCGTTCATTTGGATATCTTAAGGAGCTATAATTATTTTAACTTCAGCGTTTATTTATTCAACTGACGACTGAGACGACAATAGTAAATTTAGCAGCGGATAAACAATATGTCCAATAATTAATATTCTGTACAATTTTCAATGCGCTGTACAACTACATGAAATTATAATGAGAAATGTGAAACTGAAAGTTACATATCAAGTTACCTCAATAGGCCATCATGAGGGAAATGTGTTTTACAAACAGCTATTGTTTAAATGTCGAACTGGCTCGACATATGCAATGCTAAAGTCAAAAGTGTACACCAATTTGAATTTCGAGCGACTTTCAAAATTTACTATTTTAATTTCAAATCTCGAGCTAACTGCATTCATATGTGATTAGATTTTGACTGACCTGAATACTGCCACGTTTTAGACGCCTGTATTTGTGCGTACATGGGTGTTACGTAACTTGTACACTTCAAAACGGCACCTCGGTAGAACAATAAAATGATGTAAAAAGGTGCTTTTGTTACGTAATGTGTAAGAAGTATTAGTAGTATATAATAATATTCAATTGCTACAAATTGATTTGAACAAAAAATACAAATATTCCTTAAAGTTATATAAGATTGAAATTTCATACTAAAATGATCAATTAATTCATATAGTTTACGTAAACATAAAATCAACAAGTTTACGTGTATCAACTGTACAGTCCGCGTCTGATAACTTCGGAGTGACTATTTGGACGAGTCCAAGTCAGGAGAGTAATCGATAATTATCATTATCTAAGTACACATATTATACTACTAACTGGAACGCTTACTTTGAAGTAGAAGATTAGTACCGCCCGTAGAGCGTTAGCCTTACATGTGCATTTTTTTGTTCAATTGTCGCGTTACGTGATTTATACTTTTTTTTTAAATCTTTGTTTTTTATTTATGTTTTAATCACATTTTTTCAAAGACAATTCAAAATATTCAAAATGCAGTAATACAGCAATACGGTATTCCATATCGAACTGAAATATGGAAAAATGATGATGCTTGAAATAACCTCCAGAACATTTTGTAATATGCATTTAGCATCATTCTTATACTGAACAATGTTTCTCATTGCAACAACAGACGTGGACGCCTCTGACATGTTGACTTCACTAATACTGGCAATATACCAGAGAGGAATTTAACCTGCACGAAATTTCCGAGTGTTTTCGTGACTATGCATTCATAATACGATGTGTTTATTCAGAGCTGATTGCTGGTCACCTTTAAACAGAAATTAATTTAATAATATTTCTATCTAAATATATTAATATATTTCAGGAAAAATGAATGATTATGGTGGTTACCCTGAAATAGAAACAAAACAAAAAGAAAAAAGAAAACACTTACCTCGATCCGAATCTACGGCCCGCAAATTTCGACATTTCAAACATCAATGCTTACCACTGAGCTACCGGGACTGACATACGTGTTGCAATAAAATATACCCAATATTATTGTTTTTGTAAGCTGCTTTACCTATTTTGTTAGTTGTTTAAGTCCAGAAAACAGAAACAAACGTGACGTCACTCCGAAGTTATCAGACACGGACTGTACTATGCGTTAGGTTTGCACACGGTAAACATGTACAGTATAAATGTGTACTGCCACATAAGGTAAACAATTATCGCCATTTCAAACTGCAGACAACAATTTCTCCCCAAACAGCAGCAAACAACTAAACAAGAAGTAGGTATAAAAGATTGCAATGTATCAAATTACGTCAGTTAAACTGAATAGCGTGTTTACTGTCTGTAGAGAAAACGTTTTAGTGATTTAATTGTGCAGAACTACAGGAATATTGCCATTAAAGGTATTTAGACATTTTATGTAAACCTACATTTGGAATTTAGGTATATATTGGTCGGACATTTCGTCTCTTTGTCCGTCCGTCTGTCCGTTTCAGATCGATTACTAAATAACGCGTCAAATTTTTAGGGAATGATTGCTTGTGTACATTAATATGATGTTATAACTGTAAAATTCTAAACGAAAAAGATATTCGGTATTGTTTTACATAACACTGGACCAGGAAATTTGTATTCAGTATGGTACAGTTTTTATCATTTCATATATTTGAGAACTATCGTTATAACGATACAGTACAAATAGATAAATTATTTTTTATTTTATCTAAACAATATGCTATTTATATTGATTTTGTTAGATACGCTTTAATTTTTTTAATATACTTAAATCACCTAAGTCTGCTTGCTCATTTTGTGGAGCAAGCTATATAGGGTATAAATTGTTTACACGTTTCATGATTTTATCCTTCCATGCGGTATAATGCTATATATTGCCAGTAATCACAAGCTTTGCGCAGATACGCCCCTGTGTAATGAAAACCTGGCAAGCATACACAATTAAACAGGATAATTTATCTGATTGCAACAAGAAGTCTACCAGTGTATCATGCAACGGAGATTGCTTCATACGCAATCATTGCTTACTTCATACTTTGTTTGAATTTTATAGGAACTTTTCAGGACAAACAAATTGTGTTCGTTATAGCCTGAGTTTGTTATAAACGTATAGCGAACATGTTCCTTATCTATGCATTATGTGTATAGCAAACTGATTGATATAATTAGTTAATTTAACATGCATTAAAATTCACCTATTGTCTTTGTAGTTCTAGAACAATTTAGGTACAGTTTGGCAATTTAGTGTATTATCCTACTATTTGATTGCTTATTTTTGTAATAATCCTGAACATGTGGAATATTACAATCATACGCCGTCAATGCTAATGGTTTAAAAAGGCATATTTCTATTACAAAATTATAATATAATGCCAAAGGTTGATATAATGTTGGTTGAAAAATCGGGAAAGAGACATTTTCACGGTTAAAAGCTTTTGGTATAAGACTGCAGACGCTATTTGTCACGCATAGTAATTATTACGTTGTTTTCAGATATCATAGATATATCTTATATTTGTTCGTAAATTTATGAAAGTATTATTTATTCCATGGTCCTAATGTTGTAGAAAATAAACTATAAAGTCAAATAATGAGACCTAGTTAAATCCTGCGTGTATTGCTACTTGAACTCGGTCATAAGCTAGTTTGAAAGTAACTTGCCTAAAGTACAACAAATTTATTATACCATTTTATTTGCAAATAACAATATAATCTTAAACGTGGCCTTCACCGGTTACACGCAAGAAAGAATGGAAAAGAATGAATGGACATAGTAAGTTCCACTGCCATTATTAAGCCATAATATATTATGTACAAAGTTTCTCTTAGCGTTCATTGGCGTGTATTATATGCATCGCATGAGTGTGTCCCGCATGAGTATCAACAAGATCAAATGTCAGTCAAACAAGAAAATACCATCGCTGTAATTTGTTTTGCTAGTACTGTTTTTGCAACTGTCTAGTGGCATACACGGAAAAGAAATGTCTTACGGAGAAGTATTTAGCGAAATTATTGCAAATAATAATATATCAATGATTTAGATATCTAAATGAACATCTGAGCCGTGCCATGACAAAACCAACATAGTGGTTTTGCGACCAGCATGGATCCAGACCAGCCTGCGCATCCGCGCAGTCTGGTCAGGATCCATGCTGTTCGCTAACAGTTTCTCTAATGGCAATAGGCTTTGAAAGCGAACAGCATAGATCCTGACCAGACTGCGCGGATGCGCAGGCTGGTCTGGATCCATGCTGGTCGCAAAGCCACTATGATGGTTTTTTCATGGCGCGGCTCATCTGTTTGTCATACAAACACGAAAATCGAAGAAGATTTGGAAAGAAAAACATGTTTTAAACTCTCAAATTGATTAGTAACAGCTTCCCTGCTGTTGTACATTGTTTAATATTGTTAAGGAATTAGCGCCAAAACATGCCATGGCTTGTTGGCGAATGGCAATATAAAACAACTGCAGCAGAACCTTTCTCGACTTGTCTGTATCATTTTCACAAACACAGTTTATAAAGCTCTGAAGGAGAGAAAATTGCTTGATTAGTTTTAACGCTCCAGGAGATGTACGTTACAACGTAAGTCAAGTCCTAACGATATCATGTGACAACATTTTTTCATTTCAGTTATTGGCTAATCCGCATTACAAATAGCTTTAACCATATATAATAACTTAAATTAATGTGGTCAAGACATAAACGAATCATTGCTATATACAAACAAACATTCTCGTAGAGCATTAATTCAGATTAAATTAAGAAGCAGCTAAAAAGAGAAGAGGCTGTATGTTAGTATTAAAGCTGCACCTTTTCTGGCTTGTAGAGGATATAATTAATAATAGGCTGTCAATCTGTATAAATGTTTGCCAAATACTTGTGTCAAATATGAAAATATTACTAAAATGAAGTAGGAAATGATATTCAGATTCAACAAACTGACTAGAAAATATTTTATCATGTATGATCGTTTCGATCGTATCAGTATAACGACCTAAATCAGACTCTAAGCTTTGTAATGTTATTCTAAAATAAGTATATTGCAATCTGTATAAATTAAATTGCTAAAATGTCTCAAAACAGTGTCAATACATTGACACATTACAGATCGCATAGCCGTTGGTTGGTATACGACAAATTTTAAGTTTGAATCAAATCTATATCAAACATCACTGAACCCTGAACCCTAAATCGTTTAGCAAAAATTTTTGCTCTGAAACCATGAATTTTCTTTCCGGCGATTGTATTGTTGTAAACATTCTAAGCATGTACATTGTACCAGACATTTCCTTGTTCTCCATCATTTTTATGCATTTCAAAGTTTTATATTCACTCTTTGTCAAAAAACAAGAGGTTCAAGGGCTTAGTTATTTGGTAGGTGGTAGTATCTAGTAATCTTCTACCAAGATTGTTTAATCTATTCATAGATTTAGCGTACCAAAACATATATTACCGCTACGTGCTAAATTTACAACTTCAAATTTTCATCTTGGATCAATGCGGAAGTCTGGAAAATGACATACATTTAGATAGTATGGAATATTTGAGCAATAATAATAGCGATTCATATCCTGGGAAGCGGATGAATAACATTGCTAATTCGAATTTCACTTTCAGTTGTAAACTACAAACAATTTCGGACAAGAATAGATCTAAAACGAAGCATGGGGATGTATAATAATGTGATTGAATGGTTGTATTTTCTTGAGCAACACATATGTGTACAATTCTGTGTCTCGTTGCCAGCAGCCTACAAAGAGTGTCATTTAAAGCAATTTCTGTCACAGCACAAATAGGAAGACACACACTAGAGAAAATAAATGGTATGTTCCAGCTATTCCTTTCAAAATTATTCACACATACAGGAATCACAATAGACATTGTTTTTTTTTTATTAGTACTTTAATACATGGACAATGTAAAACCAAAACATACTTTAGACATTTGGTACTTGATATTATCTAGTAGTCAACTAATAAGTTTGTTCAAATTATGACACTGTGGTCAAAATTGACTGCACCCCTGGGTCAACAGTATTTTACATTGGCTAATATAGGGAAAACCTGAAGAAACTCTGAAACTATAAGGCCCAGAGCTTAGATATTTGGTATGTGGCATGCTATAATGGTTCACAACCGAGGTTGTTCAAATCATGACCCTGGGATCAAAATAGGCCACGCCCTGCTTGTCCCTTCTTTTATATAGACTAATTTGATTTTGAAGCAATGGCAAAGAAATGTGAACCACAAGTGTAATGTTTGATACTACTTTCAATACTCATCTTGAATAGTCTTAATAGTAGCCTACTGGCCTATTTTTTCTTTTATGAAGTTACAGAACAGAACTTTGGACCATATGTTAAATTTTTTATACATATTTCGATAATCATCTTGAGTATTATTCTTTATCTATTGACCTAATTTCTTGTTTTTTAAGATACAACATAGATATTTAGGCCACATAATTATATAACTTGATACATATTTCAATACTTATCTTTAATGTTCTTAATCCTGACCTGCTGACCTACGTTTTTGCTTTTGAAGGTACAGCAAAGAGATTGGGACCACCTGTATATTTTATGTATTTATCATCCGTTGACCGTCGTTCGTGCGTGTGTGCGTCCGTCCGTTGTCAACAATTGCTTTTAAAAGACATCTCCCTCAAAACGACTGAATGGATTTTAATGAAACTTAGCATAAATACTTCTTGGGTGGTTCTCTACCTAAGCTGTCCAAAAGGCCCCGCTTGTTTTCGCATAGGGGCCACCAGAGCTAAAATAGAAACATTTTTATTTTTAACGACATCTCCTCCTAAACCGATGGTCCGATATAAAATAAGTTCAAACAAATGGTTCTTATGCCCCCTTTACCAAGATTGTTCCAGTTATACATATTCGTCAAAAATCATTGCCGCCAGTGAACGTGGTCACTTTTCTTTTTATGTATATAGTGGAAATTAATCTTTTTGTGTGAAACTGTTGGTCTGATTTAAAATAATTTTGTAGAAATGGTCGCTGTGTGACCTTCTACCAAGAGCATGGTCACTTTTCCCTATATGTAGGCATAGGAAAAAGAGATCAATATAATTGCACCTTTACTAATCCTACCAGGTGTTCTGTATTACAAAAGTGCTTCTATTGTGACATTTTGATACAAGCAAAACTGTATTATCTGCACTATAATATACTTACTGGTATTTCATTTTATTATCGGCTGGTTAAAAGTTAATTTTTACCATAAGTAAGTTGACAAAATCATAGGAACCAGTGGTTCAGGGGTAAATCAAACACATATTAATAAATCCTAAACGATTTTGTTGTGCAAAAATGTATAATATTGTGTTTTAAACCGTTTTCTTTTTCTACTCTACTGTGTAATTGCAAGGGAAGTTAACTAATAAATATCACTGCTTTAAAGTACTAGCCCAAGGCAAGAGTTCACATTCTTTGCGGATCACAGCTTTGAATTAAATATTAAAATTTCTGTTATTGATATTAGCAAAACTATCATATATTGCACATTTGTAAAATCATTTTTATTAATTTCAAGGACTTGGAAATCAATTTCTAGACTTTATTTAATGTATTTCTATCGATGAAAATGTTAGGGTCTATCTCTACTATATGTATATTGGTGGAAAGAAATTATAAATCTACTTGTGTGAAACTGCTATCCCGATTTTAAAATAATTTAATACAAATGGTTCTTGTGTGACCCTCTACCAAGATTGTTCAAATTATTCCGATTCGTCAAAAAACCTGGCTGCCTGGCATGGGGGGACTTTTCCCTATATGTATATAGTAGAAACTTTGAAAAGGTTTTTGTAACAAACTCTAGCCGCCTTTTTTAAAATAATTTCACACACATTTTCCTTCAGTGACCTTCTACCAATATTGTTCAATTTTTTTTTCTGATTCGTCAAAAAACATGGCCGCAAAAGGGCATGGTCACTTTTCATTAACAATTTCTTTAATCAACATCTCTCCAAAACCACTAAATAGATTTTGATGAAACCTTACACAAATAAATAATCTCTTGGTAGCTTTCAAAACTGTTCAAATTGTTCTGGCTGATTGAAAGTATGGATAGTTTTGGTTAAAGATATGTTTTCAGCTATCAGATTTTAAGAATCTTTTTCTCTAGAGTTTCCCTACTTGGCATGTGATATAAGACTTCCCACCATACTTGCCCAAATTATTGCATTTAAGTCAAAAATGGTCACGCCTCTGAGTGTGACATGTACTTATTGTAGGCTTATATATATGTAACTTTTAAAATGTTCTTCTCTGAATCAATAATAGCTAGAGCCTTGATATTTGGCGTTGTATCGTATTTTTTCAAATTATTGCCCTAGGTTCAAAATGCGTGTGACATGTATATAATATAGGCTAACACAGAAAAACCTTACTCTGCACTTGTACCACTACGATATAAATACACACTTGAAGCCCTATACACAGGTGAGCGCTTTAGCGACAATGTCCCTCTTGTCCTTTATCAATTTGAATATTGCATAGACAAAAACACATTAGAGTGTTAAAACGATTCGACAGTTTGATTACAAAAGAATTTATTTAGTTAAAAAATATTTTTTTTCTGATTTCAACAAAATTAATTACACACATTCATGATTTTTTGTCTATGTAGACTGAAATATAAATTACGAAGGATGTTCAGTTTAATACCTGGAAAAGTTCTCATTTCTTCATGTATCATCAAAAATCAGTGAAATAAATATATATTGTAGATAAGGGAATATCCACTTTGGGCAAGCAATAACTTAATGCTAGTCTCCATGACAACGTCCTGTGCTGTCATCCGGCCCAATTTGGTTTTTTCGTACTTTGCATTTGCAAAACGATTCCTTGCCTATTAACAAATTGTCAAGCTTTCTTTTCTTAATTGGCAGAATATTAACATGAAATGTAAGCGTTGTGCTAATAACGTAAAATTATAAATATGACATCACTTAAATGTTTGTCACACATATTTTGTTGATCATCGCTTGGAATCAGTGTGTAACCGAGACATTTGATAACATCTCGTGTTTTGAATAAAAAAACAAGGAAGGAGACGATTCCTTTGCAGCATAATACTAAAAGAACGATGCCCTGAAGAAAAGAAAATAATTCATAAGTTGAATGGGAGGTTTATAAGTGGTCAGGGGAATATTTCTGACGACCGGCGGTATAAATGTCAGAAGGCTAACACTTTCAGTCACGTTTTGAAAATCAAAGAACACCTACGGATCGATGCATAATTATATATGACAGTTCAGAAAACACATTTTAAGGCAAGAAACATTGAAGCACTGGTAATCATAAATTGCATTATCAATTACATGTAATAGGACAGTGTCATAATGACGCTGAGTCACTTAAGAGGTAGTGACCTTGCCTAAGATACGATAGAAAAATAAAATACATGCTCTGAGATCTGCAACTTAAACAGTTACATTTAATATGTTCTTTTTCGTCATATTTTCAAATTTTAGCAAAATAGGACCAGAAATAAAGATATAAAAGCAGGTTTCCAGGTAGTTTGATCATCCCTCGTAAATGTACATATGTCTAGTAATTTTTAAATAACTTGACAACTTTATTCGTTTTGCAGAAACATGGGTTAAGAAAAAGAGTCTTTAATAAATACGTGTCTCTATTAATTTTATAATTATTTGTTTTTGCTGAATTAGTTTGTTGTTTTCTACATAAAATCAGAAGCATTCGAAACATTTAACAGTTATCAAACTTAAAAAAGGAAAACCCGATATAAAGGCCAAGAACAATTAATGTTTAGTTTCTCAGGCCAGTTTTTGCAAAATTTAATGAGTGCGGATTTCTTTTTTATTTTTATTTTTTATTAACGACATTGCCCGTTTTATATGGAATTCACTGATGATGAACATCCATTTTTAACACACTTAAAGACATTGCATCTTATGTAGATGAAAATTTATAAGAACAATACTTGTTCTGAAGGATGCATTTGGCACTGAATATATTATGAGAAAATTACTATACACGTGTATATATTAAACAAGAAATTGTTGAAGCATGGACACCGGACGAAATTGACGACAGACAAAACATGGTCACAAAATCTCACATTGTCACTACGTGACAATTGATCTTAAACAAATTATCCATTAAAAGAAAGTGGAATGAAAGCACCATGAAAGTTTATATATAATAATTATGTTTGATGATGTTTTTCAATTTGTGTTAATAGGAACACTATGGTGAAATGTTGGCAGATTCAACCCATGTTCGGCAGCCCATATTAAACCCGGGTTTGTGGCGTAGGGGATACAGTCCTGGACTTGTATTCTCGGAAACGTCTGACTGAAACAGAGTCGTAGTTTCGAGCCCTGCTACCGACTAAAATTCTTTATGTGAGATAATAGGCAGTTGCTTACGGACTTTAGGGTATATACTGGTCTTTTCCAGGAGTGATGGTTTTAGGTGAAATGACTGCCTGATAGAACTGAAATAATGTTAAAAACTGAACACTGAGACTGACCCATTTTATACAAGCACTTCTTTTATATAATTGTTCTCAATGCAATAAAAATATATCAGCTTAATGTTTGTAGTAATTTTTATTATTATTTTAATAGTACTTCAAAGAATTATAACACGAAATGATGGTAGCAGTTGCTCTGCAAAGAATATAAGGTTTCTTCCAAAAACAGTCGCCTTTTCAATGACCTTCACGTCAACTTCCACCAGGTCAAAATGTTCAGTTTTTGACCGTCCCAGTTTCACGTGTGACAGATCACAATTTTCCAAATTTTTCTCGTTGGAAATTTTTTAAAAACGTCTAAAAAGTATCTGGCACACCATATATGTCAACAGTTGTCCATTGGGCAATCACTTTGGGTCCAGATTTGACCTGGAAACTAAAAATTGACGACATTCCCTAGTTTCGTTTTGACACAATTCATCAAATCGAATGTATAATGTACGCTTATAGAATAAACAGAACACCACACGCCTTTCAGTTGAGATGAATAGAGTAACTGTTCTAGATGATTTATTCGTACTCACTTATTTTCGTTCTTTCGTTCTCATTGATTTCTTGAATTTTCTCTTTTCGCGAATTTCGTCAGTTTTTATTTGATAAAAAATTTAGATGCGGCGGGTCAAAATCGTATACGGCGGACCTGAGAAACTAAACATTAAATTTTTTTACCTAAAACTTCCCCGCTATTAAGACCCCATTTTAAAAGAATGTAGTCTTATTTTCGTGGTTCTACAGTATTGCACGCAAATTATTTATGATTCCATAGTAATAAAAGGAGAGTGGATAAAAACGAGGTTTTTACATAAAGTGGTTGGATATACTTGTAGTTAAACAGATTCGTTTACGACCGGCGTGAAGCTAGCTGTAGAGTAGTAACAACAGAAACAGCATGTAAAGTAATAGTTGTAAAGTTATAGCTGTAACAACAGTAGTTTGAAGCTGTACGTAATACATTATGAAATCAGTTTGATTGTTTTTTTTTCCTACTTGTGTGGGTGCGTTTGTAAGCTTGTGAGTCTATAACGGTGCCCTACTGTTTTCTTATGTGTTGCTTGTTCGTTTTTCTATGTTATTCAGTTGATCGTCGTTGTGTGTTTATCTTTGGTACATGCGTGTTTGCGCTACTGTGGTTTACGCTGTAGTGCTACTGTTTTTAAAGAACATGGCATTCCCTTGTATATTCGTCCTTGTTCAACTTTCCCCTTCGGATTCCTTCCCCACCCCGACCCCATTTCGGCCCTTACCATTTCCTTCCACTTTTTCAATATTTAGCTTATATTAATATGTACTTGTTAGATGTTTGAAGCCAGCGCCGTAGCCACACTGAGGTAAACCGAGGCAGCTGCCTCGGTTAAAATTTAAGGAGCCAAAAAAGTAAAAGTAGGCCTATCACACTGATGAAAAATTCAGTTACAAACATTCAAAAAAGTATATCAATATCAATAGAATATATCAGAATATCATTTGCCTCATGACATCATTGAGGCAAGGTGAGGTAGAAATCCTAGCAGTCATATTGATAGCCTTGCCAGGCCCTTGTCCCATTCCCAGTTTGCTTATAAGTGACCTATACTCATCAAAGTTAAACCAAATTGTTTATTATCATTATCAAATTTAAACTCAAAAACGCACCAGAGGCCACTATTTCATACCGATGTTTCAAAATTTTACAGGGGAAGAGTCCCCTGACCCTACTAAAATGAAGGTACTCCTATACCTCAAACTTAAGACCATAAAATGCACAAGAAGCCACCACTTTATATCTGTATTTCATAATTTTCCAGTGAGAAAGCCCATTAACCCACCTAACACGAGAGGGTTTCCCATTCAGTACCTAAACTATTTACATTAATGGGGGAACACCATCCCATACTTTAAAATTTAGACCATACCTGTTTTTTAATTTTATTCAGCGGGAGAGGCCCCTAAATGCCGCCCCCCCCCCCTCCCCTCTACAGTTCCTCATAATCAAGACAAATAATGCACCATAGGCCACCATTTTGAATCTGTATTTCAAAATTTTCCATGACGAAAGCTCACTGGCCTAAAATGAGGGGGAAATCCCCACCATACCTTAAACTTTAGACAGAAAAATGCCGCAGAGGCCATCATTTCCTACCTGCATTTCAAAAAATTCTATGGGGAGATCCCCTGTCCCCTTCTCCCCGCCCCCACCCTCGGCACGGACAGAGCTCCCTCCCGTACCTACCCTATCTCGGCCTATATGAACTAATAAACTACAAGTAAACTGATGAATAGCATGTTCTTGTATATCTTTATTGGTGGTCTTCTGGTTTTATTGCCTTTTAGTTACAAAAATGACCATATAAATCCCCAAATATCCTTGTCATCAATATATTTCTTTGATAAAATATGAAAGTAGAACTGTGATAAACTGGGCTAAAAGGACGATTTTAACTGTTATATAACACAGTCTGAGAGGGCTCCAGAGCCTTTCTGGGGACAAATATCCCACGGGGGTAGGGTATGCCCCCGGATCCCATAGATTGCCTCGGTTAAAATTTGTGTCTGGCTACGGTACTGGAAGCAACTCATCTGAAATATTTTTTCCATTCCAGCTTCTTTTTGTTGTGGGCCTACTATGTAAATGCGTGGCTCTAGGGCTGTGTTTCTGGTGCTCTGTGCTTCCAAGAAATCTACCCTTACCTAGTATCGTTAGTAACGGATGTATAATGTGCCGTCGAAAAATGTTTTAATCTGTTTGAAATAGTATTTTCTGTCCTTTTTATATCTCAATAAATAGACTTGATCCCCTGTTATTGCTGTAATTTACAACATATAGGAGGGTGTGAGGATAAATTTGAACCTCTGTAATTATGCATTCCGTCCAGGCGTACAATGTAAGGCTTTATGCACTGGTATTCGGCAGTAAGGGTAAAATGGCCTCATAAGGCAGAGAGGGGCCATGACTGTTTGCTTAGTTAAAGTTATTATCATTATTATATCCCCACAAAACGAAGTTAAGTTTGGAGGATGGTATATAGGAGTGAGCTTGTCTGTCGGTCGGTCTGTCAGTCAGTTGGTTTTATGGTTTCTGAGTGATAACTCTTCAAAGGCTTGACATATTTAAATAATGTTTGATACACAGGTGTAACATCAGAAAATGCAGGTCAAATTTGACTTTGGGGTCATTAGGTCAAAGGACAAGGTCAAAGTGACTCGTATCAGTTAAATGGTTTTCAGATGGTTACTTGAGAACGCTTAGGCCTAAGATCATAATTTTTGATACACAGATGTAACATTATGAAATACAGGTCAAGTTTGACTGTGAAGTCAGTAAGTCAAAGTTCAAGGTCACAGTGACTCGAAACAGTAAAACGGTTTCGAGATGATGCCTTGAAAACGCTTGGATCTAGGATCTAAAATTTTTGAACGCAGGTTAAACATGATTAAATACAGGTCATGTTTAACTTTGAGGTCAGTAGGTTAAAGGTCAGCTCACAATAATATAAAACATTTAAATGGTTTCCGAATCATAACTTGAGAACGCTTGCGCCTAGAATCATGAAAATTGATATGGAGGTAGGTTATGACCGGCAAATGACCCCTTATGATTTTGAGGTCAGCAGGTTACAGGTCAAGGTCACGGCGACCCGGAACACCTAAATGGTTTTCAGACAATAACTTCACAACGCTTGGGACTATGATCTCGAAATTTAAAAGAGAGGTTGGTCATGACCAGCTTATGACCCGTAATAATTTTGGGTTCCAAAGTTCATTGAAACATTTTCCGGAAAATAACTTGAGAACGCTTGGGTCGAGGATCATGAAATTTCATAGGGAATTTGATCATGAGCAGCAAATGGCCTCTATTGATTTTGAGGTCAATAGGTCTAAGGCCAAGCAAGTTCATTGACATTGGCTTAGTTCTGTGACAAGGTCATATAGTGGGGGTATAATTCGTCACTGCTGTGACAACTCTAGTTTTTACTGTTATTATTATTATTATTATTATTATTTTATTATTATTATTGTGTACAACACCACTAATTATGTCATTGCTTAGAAATAGGCGTTCAATCAAATTAATCATTTTTTCAGTTTCAGTTTCAATATCGATATGTTATTGATATCTTTAATATAATAGTATACTTTACAAAGCCGACAGATTTTCTGGACGCCGGCGACATACGCTCAAAGATGACCTGATTATGACAATTAATTGATCATGTTATGTTGCCCAGACACTGCTGTACCGAAACGGTGAATATGAGCAAAGACTTAGTCCGAAAACTGTATAAAACATGCTATGAAATTATCTAAATAAATTAATGCGTAATGAGCCGAAGAAAAAAGTTCAAATATGTTTAAAATTGTAATTTAAGTCAATTTACATCTAACAGTACGGAAGCTTATTAGGGCCTCCACTTATCTAAAAGTTTCGCGTCAAGTCAACTTGTGTCTTTTCGTTTTGAACAAAAACATCTGATGGAGGCGTGATAATTAATACTTTATACGTAAATGTTTTTTATCATTACGCATACTTTTTTATCGAATTGCGTGAAATATTTGTCAATGCGATTAACTTCTACACGTCTAACTAGATCTTTCAGCGAAGTCGTCAAGAAACATAACAAGAAGATAAATGTATTTGGTATTTCAACATAATTTACTCGACTTGTTACATCTTTTTCTCGAGAACGTTTACTTTAAGGCGATATAATTATGCATGTCACGTGATATTTAAACACGTCAGGTTCAAAATTGCCTATATTGGTTTTGTCTGCACAGTGATGGTTTCATTATGTCTACCCAAGAAATATTCTAGGGAGACATATTGTTTTTCCCCGAGTTGTCTGTCTGTCCGTCTGTCTCTCCCGACGTGCCCACATGTAAATTTGGGGTTAGCGTTTCTGTTGAATTTGACATTCTGAGGTTGTGGTCATTCTGGGGTTTAATTGGTATTGTGGGGTTAAAAAATAGTATTGTGGGGTTAAAAGGATCAGAGGAAGATAATATGTAATATAAGGGATTACCCCACAAATCCTGTAAGTTCGTCTGTCTGTCCTTCACAAAAAGGATTTTCAAATTACTTGGCACAAATAGTCACTGTAACAAATCATGGAGGCTGGGGGAGACATGTGTTTTTGTTATAAAAACCCTTCTTGTTTGTGAGTTGATTTTAACTAAACTTTCACGTAACTTTTACCACCAAAAGATCTTGGTTCCTTTCTTGAACCAGGCATATCCCATGATTGACTCCAGAGTTATATCCCCTAAAAGGGCAAAACTTGTCTAATTTGTGGTCTTGTCTGCACAGAATTATTGTTTCATTTATGATTTTATTTTTCAGCTATATTTCAATATGAACATGTGAAATTTCATAATAACACAACAACACTTCCCACTCTTCCACCCCACCCCCCACATCACAACCCCCTCCCCACACTGAGGTGACCCCCTCCCCCCTTAAAAAATCTATTGTTCAGCTATATTTTCAATATAAACATGTGAAAATGTGAAATTTCAAAACAACAGTTCCCCGCATCCCGACACCCTGCACCCCCTCCACCAGGTTGACATCCCTCCCTCAGTTATTTTTTTTTTATTTTCCAGCCCTATTTCAGTATGAACATGTGAAATTTCAAAAGAGCACTTCCACACGCCCCGCCCCCTCCCCACCTCCCTCCCATTCAGTTATATATGATTGTCCTTTTAAGCTCGACTAAATATATCAAACACTATCAAAGCTTTGATACTAGCTAGATCAATGTAATTTTGTATGTGAATAGATGGCAATATTGAAATTATGCACAACACTTTGTTAAAATTCATGTTGCTATGGCAACAGAAATAGTCAAAATATAGTTTTCCCATATGGATCCTTTGATAACAAAAAATTATAGTGGCCAGATTAATGTAATTTGGTATGTGAATACAAGGAAATATGGAGATTACTATAGGTTTACCATCCATCTGTCTGTCTGTCCATCCGTCCGTGAGTCAGATCTTCCGCATCTCCTCTGAAACTACTGAATGAATTTTGATGAAACTTTGCTACAACGATCTCCCAGTGCCTTAGTTGGCCCTAACTGAGAATGAGGTCACTAGGTCAAATGTCATGGTCACGGTGACCTTCAACTTAAATTTTTCTCACAATGTTTTTCTCGAAAATCACGATGTATATTTTTTTCAATTAAATATTTGTCGAAAATAGAAAAACATCGAGCATATTGAGAAAAGTTAAGTCGAAAAGTGAAAAACATCGAGCATATCGAGAAAAGTTAAGTTGAAAAGAGAAAAACATAGAGCATATCGAGAAAGGTTAAGTTGCATTACCTCTATACTTTTAATCTTTGTCAATAAATTTTATTGACATGTGTAAAACATCTTATCTAGGCGAGTAAAGACAAGTCGACTTAGCACAAAACATCTCACCAACTGTAGGCCCTAATAAGCTTCCGTATAACAGAAAACAGCATCGAACCCTTATTACTACGGTGCCCCTAAAGTGACATGTTACACACTTTTTTTCCAATTAGGTAATGTGAGACTTTTTTTATTTCGTTTAAACGAAAATCATTTCGTTTAAACGAAATAAGTTATTTCGTTTAAACGAAATGATTATTTCGTTTAAACGAAATCATTTCGTTTAAACGAAATAAGTTATTTCGTTTAAACGAAATCATTTCGTTTAAACGAAATAAAAAAAGTCTCACATTACCTAATTGGAAAAAATGTGTGTAACATGTCACTTTAGGGGCTCCGTATATTACTGCTGTAATTCATTCTGTACATCTTGAGAATGCATTGAACCCTGTCTATATATATATATTGTTGGTATATTTGTTCATTAGTCACGATTTGCTTTAAAATTTGTTGTAATAGATAGACGAAGAACGGTAAAATCAGTTGAAAATTGTAATTTTTAGCATTTTTCAGGACTCCTTAAGATTTGGTTATCTTAGGAAACGTTTGGGGTCTTTCTTCCATACAGTAAGAAAACAGTTTTAGCAAATTCTGCATTAGTTGCTGACGACGAATTGACAAATGCTGAAATCCTTTGAAATTGTAATTTTTAGTATTTTTATATGTCATAAAAGGGTTCGAATCCTGTTACTGCTTTAAATCACAGCATTCACGAGTGCTTGCGAATGCATTGAACCATGTCCATATATTGTTGGCATGTTTCTTCAATAAATAGTACATATCACATTGCCGGCAAATTTGCAGGATACCGACGTCATATGTCGAAAAAGGGCACGTTATGAAATTTAAACAGTCAAGTTTCGGTCACCTTATGTCATTGTTAGTGTTTTTTATAAGATACAAAGCGAAATTAGTTTCAGCAATTATTGCATTATGTGCCGACGAATAATCCGTTGAATATCGTATTTTTGAGCAATTTTTCAGATGTCTTACTCTAGTCTCGAATCCATGTTCCTGCTGTAATTCAGACTGTTCAAGAGAGCTTTTCGATGCATTACCTTTGTGGGGATATTGGTTGTATTTTTCGAATAATTGAACATATTACATATCAAAAGGCCTCACTGCGAAATTGGAACATGATTTTGTGCTTAGATGCTATTGTATTCTGTACCGAAACAATGGACTCGAACTAAGATTTTTAAAATAGATCATAATTGGGGTCCTATAAAATGCTTAATTTGCCAACAAAGAATGGAGAAATCTATTAAAACTTGTAATTTTGGTCACTTTTCAGGTATCCAAAAATGGTTTTAATTCTTGTTACTGCTGTATTTTACAGCAATCATGTGGGCTTGAGGATGCAATGAACCATGTAGATGAATTGCTAGTATGTATTTTTAAAAGGCAGCAGATATAACAAGGAATCCAAAGGCATACGTTCAAAAGAGGTCCCATTGTGAAATTGGAACATGTTTTGATGCTTGTCTTCTGCGCCGATTCAATGGACTTGAACCAAGATTTGATCAAATTAGTGATTGATAGAGCCATTATGAATTATACAATGAAATTAATTTTAGCAATTCATACATTATGTGCCGACGAAGGACGAAGAATTTGGTCAAAAAATCGTATTTGTTTAATCTTTAATTGCTCGAAAATTGGCTAAAATCCTTGTTTGAGGATTAATTGGACCATGCTGATATACTGCCGATATGTTTGATCAATAACTGTGTTTGAATCCTTGTAACTACTGTATTCCACAATGTTCATGTAGGGATGGCTTCAGAAATCATTGAACCATGATAATAAATAGCTGGTGATTTTTCAAAAAAAACAACACATAATATATTAACTTACTAGTACAATGTTTTTGAGGGGGTAATTTAACTTGAAAATTGATATTTGTACATTCGTCGACTCGCTAGCTGAGATTCCGTGCAGAACAAATATTTTGTTTGAAAATATTTTAGAATATCCCCAGAAATGTGTATGAAATACATAACCAGGAACTGACATGGATAATGATTTTAAAATGGTTGTAAAGTCTTGAGTCCATTGATTTGGTGAGAAATCGAGGTAAGTGAGCAGAAAACATGTCCGATGTCCTTAAACAGGTTTTCTCTTGCACGCTAGGATTTTACAGCAATAAGACAAATTCGAGCCCATTTCAGATAAATAAAAATGCTGCTAAAGAGTACGATTTATTTTTACAGATTTCAATGTTCTTCGTCGGCATAGAATTGCTAAAACAAATATCATTTTG